>NC_042957.1:56362023-56662023 GCF_901001165.1 Salmo trutta
TGGAAGTTATCTGAAGTCGGTACAGCCGATTTGCCAACTTCTGTCTGTAGCGTCTGAGCAGTTTGGTGGTCTACACACTAATATGACCCCTCTTTTGAAAGCTGAGACTCTCACGTGCGTATCAGTTGCCCACAACATGAGTTGTCTGAAGGTCACCCGGTACCAGTTGAAAAAAAATATGGAATTGCAGTATATATGGAGACTGTTTAGTGCCAAAAATAAGGGGTTAAATACCTATCAAAGATGCAGGACAGGCATTTCCGAACAAACTTCCTTTGGAATTTTTTTGGGCACTATCTGTAGTGAATCTGTTATTCAAAGCATTTGTATGGGCTAATAGCAGTAAGGCCAAATACAATTCTAGATCAAATAGCTAAATTAACCTTGGTATGACCTTCTTAAAACAATTCCATATAACTTAGTAAAAGAGCTAAGAGTTGCTGTCTAATCCATATCTTCTCTGGACACGGCATGCTTTAGATGTGAGTTCCTCGCTGAGATCGTTCAAAGCCAGATTGCTGGACATTATAGTCTGAAATCCAGTCCTGTTTGTAGCAGGCCACCTCACCCATATTGATTTTATGTATTTTGCATTTGCTTAGATGTTTCTTTCCTAGTGATCCCATCATTATGCAGAGTGTGGAACAGGACAAACAAATCAAAATGTGACCCATATTTCAATGCAGAAAAATTGCCTGTTGAGGAGAGAGATGCGATGCGGATCTGTGGGAATTCTGACACATTTCATAGTCTCCATTGGATGATCTTATCACAAGTGTCAAATGTTTTTTGGATCAAATAACTTTCTCATTTGTTTTGGTCTGACAGATGAAAATAAATCTGACTCTGCCATAAGCGTGAAATTATTATTAAGAGATATGAGCTCTGCATTATTTTTGCAATTTATTCCAAAGACTGCACAGCTAGAAAATGTGGTTCCCTGGAAGTTGTGGGTTAGTGAACGTCTGTTTTTGGTTTCACAATGGTTGTGGGAACAAAGCCATACGTTTTGTGACTGGTAAAAAGGAATGTTTTTTCAACATTCTGAGAACAAAAGGGAACATTTTGCCTATTCTGGGAACATTTATTTTTAGGTTGCAGAGAGGGTCTGAGAATGTTTTACTCTGGTTCCTTGAAAGTTTTCCTGGGAGATTTTATTAACGCTTTGAGAACAGAAATTATATGTTATTTTGAGGTTTTTGAATAACTTTCTTTCAAACTTTCAGAAATACTCCTCAGTTTTATCAGCTGTCCAGGTGGCTGTTCTCAGACAATCCCACAGGTGAAGAAGCTGGATGTGGAGGTCCTGGTCTGGCGTGGTTACACGTGGTCTGCGGTTGTGAGGCTGGTTGGCTGGTGTCAAATTCTCTAAAACGACATTGGAGGCGGCTTATGGTAGAGAAATGAACATTCAATTCTCTGGCAAAAACTCTGGTGGACAATCCTGCAGTCAGCATGCAAATTGCACACTCCCTCAAAGCTTGAGACATCTGTGACATTGTGTTGTGTGACACAATTGCGCATATTAGAGTGGCCTTTAATTGTCCCCAGCACAAGGTGCAGCTGTGTAATGATCATGTTGTTTAATCAGCTTCTTGATATGCCACACCTGTCAGGTGAATGGATTATTTTAGAAAAGGAGAAATGTTCACTAACAGGGATGTAAACAAATGTGTTCACAAAATTTGAGAGAAATAAGCTTTTGGTCCGTATGCAAAAATTCTGGGATCTTTTATTTCAGCTCATGAAACAAGGGACCAACTTTTTACATGTTGCGTTTATATTTTTGTCCAGTATATAATCTTCTTTTCTCTATCCATGGAATTAGTCCACTGCGCCACCAGGATTGAGCTAGCATGCCATGTTTTTTTACGCATTCAAAATAAAAGTTGTTCATTTTAGTCTATTCAAACACACCCCATTTCATATGAAACAATCACTCATTATGATCAGGTGTGGCCAATTAGTGGGCGCGGCCAACGCACCTGAACATACTTAACAAGATAGAGGATAGAGTTTTGTTAATGCTGAGAACGGAATGTATGTTTTTAAATAACGTTCTTAGAAAGTTCTCTAAACGTTACTAAAGTTTTCTTTGGTTTTTATGGAAAGTTTTTGTAACCCTCCCTCTGAAAAATGTGAGAACATGACTTTAAATAGAACCATGATGAAACCTGTAGGAAACGTTATGCTAAAGTACTGAAATTCCCACAGAAGAACATTGTTTCTTAACATTCTTGGAACAATTAGAGAACATGACTTTAGATAGAACCATGATGAAACGTTATGCTGAAGTACCTTTTTTTTATGTTCTCTGAACTATTTGAGAATATTCCCAATGTCAAACCAGTTGGACAATCTTCCTACAGTAGAACATTACCAAAATTGAAATTAAATGTAAACATGTTTGAACTTTTAGGAAACTTTCTGTTAAAGTAATGAAATACCAAGAAAATAAAAGTTTTGTCAAGTTCCTTAAATGTGCTGAGAATGTTACAAAGCCAAGCAACAATCCAGTACCGTTCCCAGAAAGTTGTGGGAAGGTTGTATACAAAATAACCATAGGATAAGCACGCTCTCACCAAGCTCTAAGAAACATATGGTTCTCAGAACATTATGTGCTAGCTGGTTGGGGTCTGTTTTAGGCTCTTACCCTGAGATGAACCCAAATTGTTCCATTTTGACCTGTGTAGTCTTTATCATTTATGCACCCTCTTAAAGCTGTGTGTGATACTCTTAGTTAATCAGGGGTTAGTTATCATGACGGTTAATTTCTTCAGAAAATATTTGTGAAAATGTCCTCTGAAAAAGTCTGTCTCAATGGAGCTAATTCTGTGTATTTCTGTAGAATGTCTTTGGATTGTTATCGCACCACTACCCCAGCTACGCTCCATTCTGCTGCCTTGGTGTTGACGTTGGCAGGCTTGGCCATGCACTAGTCCTCACAGCTGCCTTTGTTCTAGATGGATGATCCCACACAAAACTATCAGAGCGATCATCTGACGATCAACACTCACATCTTAAATCCATCAGTCTGAGTGATGCCCACCAGCAGCCCAGTGGACAATTTGTTTCTTGCTGTCTTCTCTGTGTACACTAAGACAAATACAGCACAACGGTGCTTCAGAGACAACTCACAAGACTGTTGTAGTAGCTCAAGACTTTACAAGGCTACTGCTAAAACGGTGCCTCGGAGGCACCACAGACTGTGTGGGGATCATTGTGGGATAAACATGGACACGCCTGTAAGCTAATTAGACATACTTCCAATCTTGCATCATTCTCAGGTGAAGAGAGAGGGGTAGTACTGTGTACCAGGGCCTGCCATAGAGAGAGGGCTTGACAAGACTATGGGCCGATGATCTGAACAGCATACCAAGTCCTGAAAATAAAGGAACAAACACCTCAAAGCACAGAAAATGAAAGGCTTTTTTTGTTGTATCTCTTTATGTCCTGGTTGTTGCAGCTGTTGCTCATAGTGACCATGGAATGTGGGTCTGCAATTACAGAACAATCCGTGGAAAGCACAGTATGTTGAATGGAGGACAATGACATTAATGGTAACAATGTTGAACAGTGTTTGCGATAACTTAATGTACCTTGAGTATCTACATGTTTTCCATGAGTTAATGGGACAACCCTTCATGAAACTATGATGAGTATTGAATAAAAACAGAATCAATATTTTACTTTAAGACTCAGACGAGAAATACATTTTGATAGGGTTTGTGCACTTTCACGTTGACCTAATCAAGCAAAAGTTTGTAGTGAAGGCCAGAGAAATATTTGCAAAATATTCAGCTCTGGCTCGTGTTACCTGCCAGATTGGCGTACACTGAGGAAAATATGAAATCTAAATTTGATAGATCATTGAGATGCACCTTGATTAACCCTGTGACAAATCTCTCAGTTATGGGTGTGAGCCTCAGCCTCTCCCAGTTAGAGATGAGGAGTTTATGACAGAGACATGGCCTCAATCTGAGGTGCCATTTAATGAAGGCATCATGTGATCCTTCAGCTCTGATGCAGGGCCATGTCTGTGCTATTGTTATAATGTATAATTATCTCTGTGTGTCTCATATAGATACACTGTAATGAGAGCTCTGGTATAATGGTGATTATATGCAGTGGGGGAAAAAAGTATTTGATCCCCTGCTGATTTTGTACGCTTGCCCACTGACAAAGAAAGGATCAGTCTATAATTTTAATGGTAGGTTTATTTGAACAGTGAGAGACAGAATAACAACAAAAATATCCAGAAAAACGCATGTCAAAAATGTTAGAAATTGATTTGCATTTTAATGAGGGAAATAAGTATTTGACCCCCTCAATCAGAAAGATTTCTGGCTCCCAGGTGTCTTTTATACAGGTAACGAGCTGAGATGAGGAGCACACTCTCAAAGGGAGTGCTCCTAACCACAGCTTGTTACCTGTAAAAAAGACACCTGTCCACAGAAGCAATCAATCAATCAGATTCCAAACTCTCCACCATGGCCAAGACCAAAGAGCTCTCCAAGGATGTCAGGGACAAGATTGTAGACCTACACAAGGCTGGAATGGGCTACAAGACCATCGCCAAGCAGCTTGGTGAGAAGGTGACAACATTTGGTGCGATTATTCACAAATGAAAGAAACAAAAGAACTGTCAATCTCCCTCGGCCTGGGGCTCCATGCAAGATCTCACCTCGTGGAGTTGCAATGATCATGAGAACGGTGAGGAATCAGCCCAGAACTACACGGGAGGATCCTGTCAATGATCTCAAGGCAGCTGGGACCATAGTCACCAAGAAAACAATTGGTAACACACTACGCTGTGAAGGACTGAAATCCTGCAGCGCCCGCAAGGTCCCCCTGCTCAAAAATACATATACATGCCCGTCTGAAGTTCGCCAATGAACATCTGAATGACTCAGAAGACAACTGGTGAAAGTGTTGTGTTCAGATGAGACCAAAATGGAGCTCTTTGACATCAACTCAGCTCGCCGTGTTCGGAGGTGGAGGAATGCTGCCTATGACCCCAAGAACACCATCTCCACCGTCAAACATGGAGGTGGAAACATGCTTTGGGGGTGTTTTTCTGCTAAGGGGACAGGACAACTTCACCGCATCAAAGGGACGATGGACGGGGCCATGTATCGTCAAATCTTGGGTGAGAACCTCCTTCCCTCAGCCAGAGCATTGAAAATGGGTCGTGGGTGGGTATTCCAGCATGACAATGACCCAAAACACACGGCCAAGGCAACAAAGGAGTGGCTCACGAAGAAGCACATTAAGGTCCTGGAGTGGCCTAGCCAGTCTCCAGACCTTAATCCCATAGAAAATCTGTGGAGGGAGCTGAAGGTTTTAGTTGCCAAACGTCAGCCTCGAAACCTTAATGACTTGGAGAAGATCTGCAAAGAGGAGTGGGACAAAATCCCTCCTGAGATGTGTGCAAACCTGGTGGCCAACTACAAGAAACGTCTGACCTCTGTGATTGCCAACAAGGGTTTTGCCACCAAGTACTAAGTCATGTTTTGCAGAGGGGTCAAATACTTATTTCCCTCATTAAAATGCAAATCATTTTATAACATTTTTGACATGCGTTTTTCTGGATTTTTTTGTTGTTTTTCTGTCTCTCACTGTTCAAATAAACCTACTATTAATATTATAGACTGATCATTTCTTTGTCAGTGGGCAAACGTACAAAATCAGCAGGGGATCAAATACTTTTTTCCCCCACTGTAGGTGGAGTGTGATCCGTGACGATATGTGAAGGGGGCCTGAAGACTAGTAAGAAACCAGCGGCCTAAGCAGGGATAGTGTGGTTCTGCCTATATGACAGTGTGAGAAGTAAATGCAGGATGTGTACTCTACTCTTTCACTCACTGTACATTGATTAAACAGTCATTTGGGTCAATTAAATGTTAGTTGACCACAAACATGCTCATCAATGAAATTATGTTTTTTGATCAGTTCACTTCACGTATCCCATTGATAACTGTCTAAGATCCTCTCTCTTCTGACTGAATGGTCATCATGTGTTCCCATCTGCTCCTCAGGTTTGGACCTCCGTTCCTGATGAGGGAGGACCGCTCCATCTCCTGGGACCAGCTGCAGCAGAGCATCCTCAGCAAGCTCTACTACCTGATGATCAACGGAGCACAGGCCCAGGTACAACACTGGAAGACCATAGCTGACACACAGCTAATGGCTCAGTGACTCTCCAACCCTAACCTCTAACCCTGGGCTAGTGTGTTTTCTGCCTGTCATATCTCTCTATGCCTTGTCTTCTAGTGCAGTATGGGCTACCTCTTGAGTATAAAAAAACACCTAACCAAAACAACTTTACGGTATGTGCATATACAGTCAGGTTCGAAATTATTGACCCCCTTGATAAAGATGAGCAACAATTACTGTATAAAATAAATAATTAAAATACTGAGCTATATTGTATGCTACATTTTTTTATTATATTATTTTATACTAATACAATTGCTCAGAAAATGTTTTGATTTTGTCTAACAAGTAATATATTTTTTCTCAAAAAGTTAGGCGTCAAAATGATTGACACCCCTGTTTTCAATACCTTTCAATTCCTCACCTTGCGAGGATAACGGCACTGAGCCTTCTATGAGTTGGAGAACACATTGGGAGGGATCTTAGACCATTCCTCCATACATAATCCATTTGGATCCTTAATAACCTTTGTCTGTGCTTATGGACTGCCCTCTTGAATTCAAACCACAGGTTTTCAATGGGTTTCAAGTCTGGAGACTGAGATGGCCATTACAAAATATTGATTTTGTGGCCAATTCATTTCTTTGTGGATTTTGATGTGTGCTTGGGGTTATTGTCTTGCTGGAAGATCCAAACCAAGTGGCTTGTTTGCATTGTCTCCACCTTTGTTGGGACAACTGCAGAACATCGGACAAACATGTAATAATACAAACGCAGACAAAACAGTCTGCTTAGATGCGCCCAGCTGTGTGACTCTGATTGCAGTTCAGCGCAGCATAGCATGATGTTAATCATGTCGCCACACAGCTTTCCAGTTAGTGTCTGACTCTGTCAGGCGGCTGCATGGCCACCAGACTGCATGTCTGTCTGTCTGTCTGTCTGTCTGTCTGTCTGTCTGTCTGTCTGTCTGTCTGTCTGTCTGTCTGTCTGTCTGTCTGTCTGTCTGTCTGTCTGTCTGTCTGTCTGTCTGTCTGTCTGTCTGTCTGTCTGTCTGCTAAAGGCTCCTGATGTTTTAGGGAGAGAAAAAAATAACAGGTTAGCATTCTGTGAAAAGAGAAGGAGAGACAGAGATGCCATGAAGGAAGAGTGAGAGTGTTAAACTCTCAGTAATTCTCTGTATTGGATTTATCCTGTCCTTTTTTAAACCTCCAGTTGGCTATTTAATTAAAGCCTAGCTTACAAAATCAGTGTAAGGAGCCTACCTCAGCCAAGAGAGAGAGACACTCCAAATGGATGTTTTGCCAAAAAAATACAATTCTTTAGAGCTTGAAAGGACAGATACGCGTCAACCTATGGTTTATGGCAGCAATCACTTACTTTCAAAAGTGGATTTTCTACCCTTATCTAATTTTAGACCACAGCAATGGAGTCCAATAGCAGCAGAGTGGCAGTAAGCCAGTCAGTCTGCCTCATTGGATCCTGATGTTGCCTCTCCGTTGCCTGACAGCTCAGTCAGCATGGAGCTGCTCACTAGAGCAGACAGGGTGACATGCTACATATGCTACGCTAACCATTCAGATGACATGGTGCTGGTGACTGTGTATAATTAGAGAATAACAGCACCCCTCCTTGAGCAGGCTGTGGCTCAGACTCACAGCTGTAATTCATGACACTACATGATGTCCTCACAGTGACACACTCTGTGAGGATGGGGAACTGATGAGATTTAATTGAAGATGCAATACGGGAGATGAGTAGATTTATAAATGTGGAATGGAGAATGGATATTTGTCACACAGAGACAGACCATGTTACACAGTCACAGACAGATGATGTTATGGTAATATGTGAGGGATTAAGCAGGAATCCTTCAGTGCTTAGATTGTAATGGGAAAGCATTAGAACATTATTCTCACGTGTAACTAGTGTTGTTATCTACCAAATCATAATGTTCTCTTAACACAAGCAGTAATTAACCCAGGTAGATTTAAGACTGAAAGAAACTGAAAGCAATGATTTTCTCTTGGAATGCGTGTGCTACTATAACAACTCTTGTGTCTAATTCGATATTGTTTGGTCTCCTCTTGCCTCATGCAGTGTTCTGTCTGAGACAGGTAGAAGCTCAGAGGTGTAGTGTTGCGTGCTGTTGAGTTTTAGCTGTGTTTTTCTTCCTATCTACCCAGCAGTCATTCTGACAGGGTGTGACATTACTCAGAGCCAGACCAAACCTAGGTCCTTATTTGTTAATTTTCCCTCTCACTTACTCATACCTTCTCACACACGTCACACACGCACATACACACACACCTGAGCTGAGCCTCTTTCTGCTTCACACACACACACCAGTGCTTTTCACACATTCTTAGACTGCAGCCCACAGTGGGTGGGATGCACACACACAAGGGTATATACTGTATCTGTGTGTGGCATGGGTGGTCTTTGCATGTAGACACAAGTCTATCATGCTAAGAAGAAAACAGGGCTTAAACAAAGTGGCTAAGTACTAGATGAGAGGGAAACTAATTTCAGGTCCACTTTTGTCATCTTTCGTTTCAAGCTTTTGACAGGTAATTCACTTTGAAGACTTTGGGAAGGTTGAGGTATTGTAAGTGAATGCGTTCACAAAAAAACATCTCAGAGACGGCATGGAAAGCTGCCAGAGGGTAATGCGATAAACACTAGGACCTCAAATATGTAGCTGCTTTACACATGCATTTATAGAGGACAGTATGACCCAGTGGGAAATCCATTCTTCTTCCATTTTAAACCATTCTGGCATTTCAGTTGGAGCAGTCATGAGAGCACTTAATGTGTTCTGTGTTCGCTATCTCAGGTTGAGAACAAATATAGAAAAACCCTCTTCAAGACTCTCTAGGGTATTTAGACAAACTGCAGGCCTCACAGATTCCTTTATGAGGTCTGGTTATTCCCCCGACGTCCTAGAGTTTAGATCTAGTATCTTTATTCTAGGTTATCCCATGACAGGTCGGTGTCGAGCTGTATGCCCACACGGCATCCTAATGTACAGTCCCATAGCAGCTTTCTACATATAATTCCTCATTAGTATTGTCATTCTGTATACCTTTGCAAAGATTTGTCTTTTTTCATCGTTTCAATTTTGTTCATAATATAATGTCAATCCAAATGCATCAAGAGGAGTAGTGGCTCCCCCTTTTGGCAATCCATTTAAGGACATCCATTTAAGGACATCCATTTAAGGACATCCATTTAAGGACATCCATTTAAGGACATCCATTTAAGGACATCCATTTTCCCGTTCCCTCAAGTTTCAAGTTTTATTAGTCATATGTACAGGATACACATGGTAACAATAAAATGCTTACTTGCAGGTTCCTTCTGGACAATACAACAACAATAAGAAATAATAAAAGATAACAATAAGAACAAAAAAGTAATTGGCTCAGGAAAATCAAATAAACATTTTAGAATAAGTATAATACAGGAAAGCACAATTTATAGTCCAATATTTACACATGTATCAGAGAAAGGGGGGATTAGGGGGGATGTGTTGAAATTGTGCAGTATTAGCAATAGTAAATGAGAGTCTGATAGCAGCAATTGGTGTGCGTGTGTGTGTGTGTGTGCGTGCGTGCGTGCGGTTAAGCGGGCGGGTGTTAAGAAGCACGGTTTGGCGGTTCATGTTTCGGAGGACGCATGACTCGACCTTCGCCTTCCGAGCGCGTTGGGGAGTTGCAGTGATGAGACAAGATCGAAATTGGGGAGAAAAAGGGGTTAAAAAATAGAAACCCTCTCTGAGCCTCTTGGTGTCAGACCTTATGCTTTGATACCGTCTGACGGACGGTAAGGGAGTGAACAGCTCATGTCTGGGGTGTGTGGGATCCTTGACGATGCTGCTGGACTTCCTCAGGCACCGTTTCAAGTAGATGTCCTGTATGGGTGGGAACATGGCCCTTCAGACCACCAGCAACAGTACAATATCTGAAAATGTAGGACAGTTAAACAGGTGGCATGAGTTTGTAAACCTTCTGACCACCCCTGAAAGTCAGAATAACCATGTTCCACATCATCATGGTGATGTGACACTTTGCTTCTTTAAAACTTGACTAAACATTGCAAAATATTCTGGAACTGTATTAACAGTGGACTAATGAAAATAATAACAAAATATCGTTTTGGAGTGAATTTTTCTTTTTAAGTGTTAAACAAACCCTGAGAGGGCTGTTAGACAGATGGGAGCTGCCCCCATCAGGATGACAGCAACCATCCCATTACTATCCTGCTATAATAATAGAAAGGTTTAGTCGATCTTATATGATTTACGCCTAATGAATTTCAAAGCCATGCTATTATGTTATTAACTGATTAATTTACTTTAGTTTGTTTCTGACATGGAAAGTCAACATTTTCACACTCGCAGCAACAGCCATCGTAGAAATAGGCAATACCTTGCACATCTTTGCAATATTTACAGTATTTTCAGGACTGTAGTGTTTCAATCCTTTGCAGGACGTGTCGGTTCAGTGTTCTCCTACATAATGCCTTCACCACCTATTTTTGGTTCTCTCCTCTTCACAAGAATCAGTGTTGTTGTTTATCCTGGAATCTGGCCAGCAACTCACAGGAATTCATTTGAAGGAGAGGAAATCAATTTCATTTTCTGCAAAGCACTCCAGAACATCCAATCCCAGCAGGTCTCTGAGTAATATAAACACATTTTTTCTCGATTTTTCAGATGCTATCAAAACAAGCATAAGGAGGGTGATTATCTTTGGGATTATTGGGTGTTTCACATCGAAATGAACCTGTGAAACTTTGGAACCAGGCAAAATATATTTTTTTTTATTGATTGTGTTCCTGGTAGTACCTCCCAAACTAGAACAGTTCTCAGTAAACAGTTTCTCCTGTATATCTCGCAGAGATGAGGCGAAAACTAACACAAATCTTAATGATGGTTCATTTGGAAAGACCCACCCTTTCCTAGCATCCTCCAAGTTTGGTGCAGGGCCCCAAGCCTATCAAAAAGATTCAGAGGCTTTGGCCAGGTAAAATGTAGTTTGCAACTATTAACTCTCCAATGTATTTATTTGAATGCTTGACTGCTCATCTTCTCTCTGGTGGCAGTATTTCAAATGGACCCATTAGAAGTTGGTTATTTTCTCTACTTTTCTGTCTAAGCCATACAACCTTTTAGTAATCTCTTTTTGTGTTTTCTCAAGCCAATTAATTAAATCAAATCAAATGTTATTTGTCACATGTGCCGAATACAACAGGTGTAATGCTTATTTACAAGACCGTAACCAACAATGCAGTTTTAAGAAAAATAAGTGTTAAGTAAAGAATCGCTAAGTAAAAAATAGAGCAGCAGTAAAATAACAGTAGCAAGGCTATATACAGGGGGTACCGGTACAGAGTCAATGTGCGGGGGCACAGGTTAGTCGAGGTAATTGAGGTAATATGTACATGTAGGTAGAGTTAAAGTGACTATGCATAGATAATAAACAGAGAGTAGCAGCAGCGTAAAAGAGGGGGAGGGACAAAGCAAGTAGTCTGGGTAGCCATTTGATCAGCTGTTCAGGAGTCTTATGGCTTGGGGTAGAAGCTGTTAAGAAGCCTTTTGGACCTAGACTTGCCGTGCGGTTATGACCGTAACAAACAGTGCCAATTCGAAGGATGTTATTGTTGGGGGATGTTGCCTTTACAAATCATTATTCAACCTCCACATCAGATGATAGGGCACTTTTTACTGACTACAAACCTTGATCTGTCCTGTGCAGACAGGATTTTAGAGGGTATTGCATTCATCAAATTAGGATTCAAAGAACTGTGCTATCCATCACCATGTGCAAGTCCACCAAGACCAGTGGGATCCCTGATTATACTGTACTCTCATAGTTGTACATTACTCTAGTCCCTGCTCCTAACTCCAGTGGCAATGCCAATATTGATTCATTCAATAATCATCATTTTTCACCTGTGTTCATCTTGCAGAATGCCAGAGTGCTGTTTAAGATCCGTGTGGTGGCAGGATCAGCGTCCTACAGCTACCTCTCCCCCCAGGATGGACGGCCGCTCTACCACCCAGCAGTGAACAGGTGAGACAGACAGCCTCTGCAGGCCACATACTATAGCTAGCTAAGCGTCTGCAGGTCAGACAGTTAGGTAGTGAGATGAGACGGTAAGGCCGCGAACAGGCGGTTCATCAAGCTAAAGTGAAGCAGTAGAGGTGTTCAAACAAGTTTTCCAAGCATTTCAAGAGTAACGTGTCAAAACCACAGTTTCTTCCCTCTATATTTAGTAATGGTAGTTCTTTACTGAGAGGCAGCCCATACGGTGTTGTGGATTATGTAATGCCCGTTTCTTACAGCAGTGAAATATGCAGCCATTTTGTAAGGTTTCTTTTCAGGAGAGGCTGTCTAATGGTTTACATTCTGTGGAAGCTAACTGCCATTTTAAAGGACGCTTTATTAAGGCAGAATTCCTCCAGTTGCTTAGAAATGTCCATTCATCCATTTGAATGGTTGCTGGGGGGCGTGGTGCTTTTGAAGTGCATGTGTGCACAGTATTCAGAACACTTCTATTTGATGATGGTGCTACAAGACCCATTAATGTATTGATATTTCAGTAATACTACTAAATTGCTGCACCAGTGCCCCTCAAAGGTTTATGTGATTCTTTTTTTTAACCTTCAACAACACCATCAGTAAAAGCATTTAGCATTTCAATCAATAGCTTTCCCTTACTTTGGAAAATAAAGTGATAGGAAGGAAAATTATTCTTCCAGCATATAGTTTGTCTGCTATCCCACTTCGCTCCTTTGGCCAGTATAGATGCATTTATCCTGTTGCTATTTTGTGGGTGTCCATAGCCAGCCTTCATCACGGGCTCGGCTGTGTAGAGTCATAATAGTAGCTGTGATGGTGGTAAATAAAAGCAGCTATAGCCTGTGGAGAGATACATGCACTGTCTCTACAGATCTGAAATCTCCAGGGCTCATACTGAGAGGCACCCCATAGCCATGAAGATCACTGTGTAATGAAATTCTGTTTGAAGTGTTCGCTTGAAGAGTTCAGCTGGCTTTGATTGACTCTCAGCCCAGAATATAATGTAGTTTACCTGAAGGACCCCCAGAGCACAAGATTTATACAGTCATAGACATTGTGATAGTGAACTTACTATTCTACTCTCTGCCAAGAAAACTGTAGACAATCTTGCCAGCTGCTCTGAGAGATATTTCTGAATTCAAATACTGTATAATTGAGTCCTTTTGAGACTGGATGGATCTCTCGAGGCCATTATAAAAGCACAACTGTCACAGACAATTTGAGTCAAGAAAACACGCTTCATTGTAGTAGAGACTGAAAAATAAATTGTTTCTCTGTATTGTCCCCATTCCACCTCTTCTACTGCTCATGAATAACTAGCATTAAGGAAAATCCCCAATGAATCTGTCACAAATTGTTTAAAATCCCACCTACCATTTAAATCCTATTTATAACTGACCCAATTAGTGGAGCTGGGTTTCTGGTGGGGCTCTGTCACACCAAGAATAGCCTCATGCATTGCTTTAGCTGTTAGGGTTTGGTAAAGCACATAAAACTTTAGGAAAGGAAAGGGAAAGGACCCCCAACATGATGATATTCAATGCTGTCCGGGTTCCAAGGGGCCTACAGTAACGTTAACACAGACTCTGAATGAAAAGCTAATGTTTAACTACTTTATTGACCTGACGAAGATCCAACTCGGATCAAAAGGTCGTCTTTATTGTGCGTCTGATTAAATCACCATGGGAGAATACCAGAGTTGCGGGCATTCCTTTTTTCTTCAACTACTTTCTTACCATCGATTGTGCTTTCAACATATGTTGTTGTGTGAATAGTTTGTGGATGTTCTGTTTATTCAGCCTCTGAAAACGCACTTCTGAAAGCACTATCTAGAAATCCATGATCTGCAACTTTTTTGGAATCCCAGCATGTGGTGGATCTTTAATTGTAAGGTCATGCTGACACCTAGTGGCTGTACAGAGTCTATAAATACATGCTGCTGCACAAAGGCCCTCTCTGAAAAGGTCTCTATGCCACATTTCTAATGAGGATTTACCCCAGTGTTTCACCCAAAAGGCTCAGACTTTTCTGTTTCCATCTACGTGGGCTGGCACCTATGTCTCACGAGGCCATGGCTCTGCTCTGACTTGGAGCCATGGCAAAGCCCTGGGTACTTTTCAGCTGGCATTTACATGATGGCTAATTCTGAACTTTAACAACTTCTCGCAAAACTACAGTATTCTTGAATGATGCAGAGCTTGATGATTCTGCTCGCAAATAAGTCTTTAGTGCCACACTCCTAATGGAAACACAACAACGCTAGAGTTTACATCAGAGGTCCCCAAACTGGTTTGGCCCGCAACCCTATTTTGATATTAACACTTTTTGTGACCCCACCATGTAAAAAAAAGTGATGGAATCAACGGCCAATATTTACTTTTTTAATTGGGGCTATGACAATCTATTACAAATCAGTCTGATAATATTTTTGACAGTAATCATTTTCTATGATCTTCTGTACAGAAAATAACAGTCATTGATGATCTTTTTCCCTGATTTAGTGGATTATCTTGTCCACTCTGTTCTAATAAGGCTTGTGGGCATTGTAGAGGGAAACAGACACACATGTGTTCCTGAGAGTGTTATCTTTCAGTGATGGGGTCATAATATTTTGTATCTTAAACCGTTTAAAGGATAGAGCCACATTTGTAGGAAGACAACAGAAACCTGTCTGTTATTTATTGTAGCTCCCTCCAGTAACCACGAGCACAACCGTTCCTTGATTTTAACTGGCGGCTTTATTCTGTAGTTTAGTCAGAATGATCACCTTCCATGAGAACTATAAAGTAAATGAAAATACAGTTCAGCACACTCTTACAACCTTCTTGTCTTACGAGTGACTTATTAGCTTGGTATAACTCTGAAGTGCTTACATACATAAACAGTTTAGCCGGAGCTATAACAGTATCAGATTAAACACATGAATAAAGGAAAAATACCTCATTGGCTGCTTATTACAGAAGGGAGGAAATCAGAACTTCACACTTAATATTCATCGCATGAATTCACGCGTCATCCTTAATTATTATAACGTTACCATCCTAACATACACACTTCAACCTTTACGAACTACACCCGAAGACATGAAAACTTAGCTAACACAGCGCGGGATTGCCTTCACTCCAAAGGTGTGTTGCTACGATAATGATCCCCGTTACAACAGTTATTAGCCACGTAGTTCCGCTTGTCTTATCATTTCACACGTAAACAATTCAAACAAAAAACAACGACATTGACTTACAGGTTAATTGTCAGTTACATTTATTACTTATTACAACCACATCTAGCGGCTACCGGAGGTTACTGACATAACCCCAGTTCTATGAACCAAGCATGATTTTTTTCCAGAGTTTCTCTTGTGACCCCATTTTCAAATCTGAGGACCCCACATGGGGTTGCGACCCCTATTTTTGGAAACGCTGGCCTACATTAACATAAAACACTGGTGGCCCACTGGTGAGGAGGGTAAGACTCAATGGAATAGCAGCATAACAAAATGTACATACCACCTGAATAATAGGTGGACAGTGTGCAAAGGGGATTATGCTGAAGTTTTACCTTGCTAATCTGATGACCTTTGACCCTTTTGTTCCCAGAGCTCTTAATCTCTGTGGCTCAGGAGGACCGCCCCATGTGAAGCTCATCATCGAGTGGGAACACAGAATCAAAGACTGGTCAGTCAATCTCAGTGACAGTCTATAACTTTCTAGCCCTGAATTATTGTAGACCAACTGTAATCATAAAACAGTATGTATGCTGCTGCACGTGCATTATTTTATTAATGGCTGGCAGCCTCTTTCTCTCTCTGTGTGCATGTTCCCATCTCTCTCTGTCTCTCTGTCTCTCTGTCTGTCTGTCTGTCTGTCTGTCTGTCTGTCTGTCTGTCTGTCTGTCTGTCTGTCTGTCTGTCTGTCTGTCTGTCTGTCTGTCTGTCTGTGTGGTCGGTCTCCTGCAGCCTGTTTGGGAACATCCAGGAGGAGGTGGTAAAGGATGCTGAGAGTGTGAGAGGCCAGCATCAGCAGCACGTCCAGCAGCACAGTTGTACCCTGGACGAGTGCTTTCAGCTCTACACTAAAGAGGAACAGGTACATTATCTCCTCCTACAGGCAGGCAACAACCACTGCTGAGTACAATCTGTTGTCTCACTATAGATTACAAGGGTGTCAAACTCATTCCACGGTGGGCCTTGTGTCTGCTGGTTTTTGTTTTTTCCTTTCAATTAAGCCCTAGATAACCAAGTGAGTTGAGTCCCTTCCTAATTAGTGACCTTAATTCATCAATCAAGTCCAAGGGAGGAGCGTAAACCCGCAGACTCTCGGCCCTCCGTGGAATGAGTTTGACATGTGTCATAGAACCTTATGTACCGAACCCACTGACTGAATGACTGAGAAGGAGCAAGGAAATCATTCCTACCTGTGAATTTCATCATATACTGTATTTTTGTTTATAGGGGAGACTGCCTCTAGTTTGAAACAGTCCTTTAAGGGAAATTCATCCAAATTTCTAATTCATTAATCGTACGCTACCTTAAAAATAAGATGCACATTTGTTATTTGGGTGAACAATCCCTTTATGGACATCATTATGAAATCCATAATGCTTCTTACAGACCCCCCAGTGTTATAAGATGCAACGTCAACAATAACATCAAAGGATGTGATTGCTGTGGCATGATGCCAAGAACAAAATCTGCCTTCAGTCAAATCAATCAAGATGACCTGAGGTGGAATTAATCTTGCCAATTGAGCTCATATTTTCCCGTCAGTGGAGTGTTGGTATTCTATTAGAGCTGTGAATGGACTGTGTTTCTGCTGGGAACGGTATGCTCTCGCTTAACTGTACCTACACCCAGATTGGTTTCTAAACGACTTATGAATCAGAATACTTCTTTCCCTTCAAATGCTTGATTGATCTTCCTGCTCCCAGTTATACTGTACCACAATATATTGTTTACAGTCATGCCCCATCTCTATGCCCCTCCACAACTCTTTATATGAAGAGGTTGTTTCAGGGAACGTTCTGAATATCCAAATCAGATCAAATGTTCGATAATACAGAGTAGGAGCAAAGGTACAGGACGGCAGGCAGGCTCAGGGTCAGGGACAGGCAGAGTTTAGTAATCCAGAGGTGGAGCAAAGGTACAGGACGGCAGGCAGGCTCAGGGTCAGGGACAGGCAGAGTTTAGTAATCCAGAGGTGGAGCAAAGGTACAGGACGGCAGGCAGGCTCAGGGTCAGGGACAGCTTGCCGTGCGGTAGCAGAGAGAACAGTCTATGACTAGGGTGGCTTTTAAGGGCCTTCCTCTGACACCGCCTGGTATAGACGTCCTGGATGGCAGGAAGCTTGGCCCCGGTGATGTACTGGGCCGTACGCACTACCCTCTGTAGTGCCTTGCGGTCGGAGGCCGAGCAGTGGATATACCATGCAGTGATGCAACCCGTCAGGATGCTCTCGATGGTGCAGCTGTAGAACCTTTTGAGGATCTGATGACCCATGCCAAATCTTTCTCCTGAGGGGGAATAGGTTTTGTTGTGCCCTCTTCACAACTGTCTTGGTGTGCTTGGACCATGTTAGTTAGGTAATAGAGGTGTACGGGAATTTCAAAGCCTGACATGTGCAATAGATGTCCAGAACATGTCCTCCTCAAGAGCCTTCTCTTAGTTTCTTCCTGAGCATTGTTTGAGCCCTATGTCTGCTTCTGATAGGAGTGAATCATTTCCCATTGCCATTCATGAGGCAAATGACTAAGCTTTCTTTAGCTCCATTCGTGACCAGATTAGTATCCTCGACTGAACATGAAGGTTATTGGATACAGCTGCCTCCATCTCTTTCCTCCACTCTTCTTCATGCACACTAATCAGAGGGATTTGAGTGCCAGAGTCGGTCGCCCCAGCAACAGGTTGTGAAAGTGACTGATAAATTAGGCTTCACATACTGTTCTAATGAAACAGACACGGTCTCATGCACAGAGCTATCACTGAAGACCACCGTGACCTGTATCAGAACACGTTTCATGTCTAAAACATTGTCCACCAGCTACAAACTGCTGGAAAAACAATATTTTTGGTTATTGAAAGTATATTTCACAGCAATTTAGATGGTACAATGATTCCCTGCACTATTCAGTGCTTGCTTTCTCACATAAACTGAAATTGAGCGAACAATGTAGAATTTTTGCAACCAGGAATGTGCAATTTTCACTAAATAACACAGCCACAAAGTCAGAACAGCTGCCGCTCCGGCGGGAGAAATCAATAGGAAAAGCACACAGCCAATCACAACATTGGCGGGTAAGTAATACTGTGAAACATTATCATTCCACAATTAGCGGCAGATATATTATGAACATTTTCTGAAATGACAATACAAAAATGTAAAACAATTCAATGTAGCACCTTTAGAGAGTGTTATGAAATGATTTCAGTGGGTTGATTGAGGGACAAGATTTCATATTTTTTTACATGGATGAATACTCTCTCTCGCTCTCGCTCTCTTGCTCTCTCTCTCTCTCTCTCTCTCTCTCTGCCAGCTGGCCCCAGACGATGCATGGAAATGTCCCCACTGTAAGCAGCTGCAGCAGGGCATGGTGAAGATGAGCCTGTGGACGCTGCCTGACATCCTCATCCTCCACCTCAAGCGCTTCCGGCAGGTGGGCGAGCGCCGCAACAAGCTGGCCACGCTGGTGCGCTTCCCCCTGGACGGCCTAGATATGGCGCCCCATGTGGTGAAGAGGAGTCAGAGTACCCGGCTGCCCCCCCACGGTCCTCTGCCCCCCCACGGTCCTCTGCTCCCCGGCCCCCTGCACCCGGCCTGGAAACCGCCCTGCCCACCCGACGTGGCCCCTCCAGACTTCCTATATGACCTCTATGCCGTGTGTAACCACCACGGAGGCATGCACGGGGGACATTACACAGGTTTGTATGGAGGGACTGTCTGGCTGTCATATTCACATCCTGTAAGTGTTCTATGAAATATCAGTATGTTCAGTATGTATGGAAGTACACACTGTTGTGCATGTCTGAACAGGTGTCTGTGTCTCTGTGCAGCGTTCTGCAGGAACTCATTGGACGCCCAGTGGTATGGGTATGATGACAGCAGTGCAGAGCCAGTCACAGAGGGGGAGGTGTGCACACGGGGAGCCTACATCCTCTTCTACCAGAGACGCAACACCATCCCTCCATGGTCAGCCAGCTCCTCTCTCAGAGGTGAGCCGTGTTGACAAGTCCTTTAATTAAGCCACAGTCTGCAATATGTCCTGCAGTTCTATTGTGTCATTTCAATAGATGATATATACCAATTGGTTCTGGAAGAATACTGACCTTTAGAGGTCTTCAGTTGAAAGTAAGTCCATGTAATGGAAATAAGGCTTCTGAAATCCATTATTGGTGAAATGATGGCTTTCATCACCCAATAATGAATGGCACTTCAATGACAGTATGCAGACATTTTTTCGAATTTAAAGCATTAATGTTGAAATCAAAAGAGTATATGATTGGCAGTGTGTAATAACCTTGTCCATCATAGGCTTGAGGTACAGTAAAGGCGTCTGCATACTAGGTTTGGTTTGCTCCTAGCAGAACTCGGATAGGCAAAGTGAACGCCTGTGCATTGCATACTCCCTTAAAAGACTTTCGCTTGAAAAACGAGAAAAAGCGGCAATAGTACTGTTTGTCCCTCTTGAGACGCCGTAGCCAATATACACTTCCTCAAAATAGTCAGAATTAATGTAAGATAACTCAAGAAATCTGTCATTCATTTTGATGTTTTTGCCGAGGAGATCTTAGTTGTGCATTTTTACATCTAACTAAGATGTTTGGTGCACTATTTCACAATGAAAAGTTTATTGAAGAATCCCTACTGTTGACCAATCACCGACGAAGGGGCGTAGACTTTGGCTACCAAACTAACAACAACTAACAAAATGTTGTCATAATATATGCACAAACTCTTCCAAAATGTTTCGCCTACTGTCCCCCTCTAGGAAAAAGAGACAGGTTTGTATGTATTAGCTGTGTTGAGTCCAGTAGAAGGCACTTTGCTCTGTATAACAGTGTTCTTCTATTTCTGCAGGCTCCACCAGCTCCTCCACGTCAGACCACTGGCTGATCCGTCTGACGCGGGACTGTAAGAGGGGCAGCCTGTTGTCTGGGGGGTCCACGTCTGGCCCTCCTGGCCCCACACCAACCCCCGAATCCCCAGAGCTCCCTGTGTTCGAGGACGAGCCTCTCAAAACAGAGACAGGTGAGTAGCCCATTGGGACACCATTTCTCTAAATAAATTAAAACACTATGGCTCGCTGTGTCTGATTGGTCTGAAGTTCTGGTTGTTACTCAAAGAGGATTATCTCTTTGAGATAATTACATCATTAAAAAGCAGATGATTATGTAGATAAGTCGATCAATGAACCATTATAAAAGAGGAGGAATATGAGGAAAAATCCTAACTGTTTTTCTTCTGGGTCCAGATGGGTTTGAGCCATTTGTCCGAGGCACTCAGGGCAGGAGCGTGAGCATGAGGTCACCCACTAAGACCAAGGACACCCTGAGCAAAGTGCTTCCCCTGCGCTGGTCCTTTGGTTCCAAGGACCGCCCCAAACCCTCCGCCCCCAGGCGAGGGGAGCTGGTGGAGTACCTGGAGTCAGGGCGCAGGCCGCGGTGCACCAAGGACCCCATCATCACCCTAGTGGCCACCCCGCCCCAGGGCGGGCACAGGGACCTGGGCAGCTCCCCCAGTGGGAGCAGCCTGAGTTGCATGGACAGGTCCAACTCTGAGGCCTGCAACTCCCCAAGAGTACCAGAGGGCCAGAGCAGGCCTGCCGTAGAGAGGAGCTCAAGCCTGGGGCTCAGTATTATCACTAAAGCCAGGGATGACAGCTCACTGGGCCGGAGGTCCTCTAAGAGGTTCAGGCAGGACCAGGGCAGGATCCTGGACCCTCACCCCCATAGAGGCTCCACTGATGGGGTCCACATCAGTCACAGTGCCCCCCCAAGTAGGGACTCCACACTGAAGAGGCCCAAGGCCCAAGCAGGGCTGACCTCCAGGGTAGGGGTGCTGCAGGCTGGTCTACAGCCTGAGGAGAGGAAGGGGATGAGGGGTCAGGAGGTAAGGAGCCACGACAGCCTCTTGTCCTTTTTCAAATCAGGCTTCCTGAAGAAAGATGCTCAGAGTACACCTAGCAAGGGGGAGGAGGTCCGGGCCAATGGCCACGGACGAGCCAGCAAGGTGGCAAACGGTAGTTCGTCTAAACTCTCCTTCTCCAATGGGACCCTGAACGGCGTAGCGCTGGAGGAAAAGAGGGCCAACGGCGCCCCTAGAGGTGACTGCCGTCACAGCAAAGGGCAGCTTGTCAACGGGAGGACAGAGAGTAACAGCTCTGCTGCGGACATCAAGCGTGCCCACAGCTCCAGTAACATCCAGACCAAACTGGACTTGACCCTGCGCAGGTGTGCCTCTCTGCAGAGGAACGGGCAGGTAGCTCCCCCGGCCCCCCGCAGCAGCCTGGCCACAGACAAGCCCAGCTATGCCACCCTGCAGCGGGCACGCTACAGCACCACCTCCCTGGGCAGGCAGCAGAGACCCGTCCCCGAGTCCTGCTTCTGACTCCCTCCGCACCGCTAGGCTAACTGGCTGCTGCCACAGCAGTAGAGTTATCTGGCGTGTGTGTCTCTTTATTTAGAGTTTGTGCCAATGCTACTGCCAGGGTTAGCATGTTAGTGTGAGCTGAGCAGTCTGGCCACCACTGCTAGAGCAGAGGAATAGTCACGGTGTTACTATAAGACAGGTTGTTAGGGGAGGCTTTGCCAACAGCTGAGATCAGTAATGCAGTGCGTAACAGTTAACTGCCTGTCATAGTCTTCTGTTTAATGTAAGTGCCTCTGTGACAGTTCAGAATGATTGTTTGTTGAACACTGGAACCACGCTATTGATTGACACACATCACATCCAGACGGTCACCAGGTCTCTGTAGTATAGCCAGCAGAGCTGTTGTTTCTGAAGGGCATCATGTACCCTCTGTTAACACTGATGTTTATTGACGTATTGTCTTTGTGTGTAAGTGAATCTATGCAGACTGTGTACAATGGAGAGGTACAACTGCTGTATTGTGATCATATTTATTCCCCAGACATGTCAAGCATCTTTCTTGGTTGTATGCTGTCCTTGATTTTCTATTGATGTAGCCATGGAGGAATATCCTGCACGAAAGGATTCAATTAAATGATTGTCTGTCTGTGCTTCCACTGCAAACTGTTTGCTGGGACCTCATACACTTATGTTTTTGTTAATATTCATCATGTATCATCCACTGTCAGTGGCAACTGGCATCTGAAAGGAACAAGTACTGTAATAACCTGGCTGTTACACACCTGTTACTGACTACCGTACTGTAACGACGGTGTGTGATTGGAGGAGAAGTAAGGGTAGAGGAATGAAATGGCGATTTATGTTCATGATTGAAATACTGGGTTGAAAACAGGGTAGTTGGCACACCATGTACCCCAGCACAGTGATGGTCTTGTATACACAATAGATTTAATGGATCTTGAACCAAAGTTTGTGTCAATCAGAACATTCATCAGGACCCAGATAAAGGTCTAGATAATCTAGTTTAAGATTCATTGTGGAGCATACAAGAATACCAGACAGTATCTTGGACTTTCTATTTTACATCTAAATGGAAAAAAATAATTAGAAAGAGTCACTTGAGAGTTTTGTACATTGACTTGTGTGAACTTAGATGGGTGCTATTATGTGATCGTGAACTGTTATAGAACCTCCTCACACCGGTGGTTTAGGTAAGCCCCTTATAGAGCAGCAGGGACAGACCTTTTAATGTCACTCCCTGTATCTCCCCACTGCTGAGCTCCAGAGAAAGTTACTGCCTGTGTTTCACAATAACTCACCAGGGGGGATTAAACCTGCTCCCCTGTTGCCATGGCAAACTCCCTTAAAGATACCAACTGTGAAGGTGCTGCTGACTGATGTACTCTGCAGAGGGGCAGGGATGTCTTGATTTTCATTCATTTTCAACTCAAAACATCTCTTGCCTAAGGTTCCAATATACAGTACATGACGACCTATTACATTACATGAAGATCATTTAGTAATTTTTCCTATAGAGTGTTGTAATGCATTTTAATTGTCAGCCATAGGGTACATGCCAATTCAGATATATGCACATTCTGTGTATGTTCTAGTCAGTGCAGATTTCCCAGCAACCATGGATGGAAACGTATGATGTGTGTTTTATGTTAGGAGGGTGTAGAGCACATGTGTTTGAGCTTTCATCAACTGTATATGGACATATGTAGTAGCAGTACAGATAATACCAACACAATAGCATACAGTGCTTCTGTAAAGGGAAAAACACTATTAGAGTAAATGTATTTATCTATTAGATTTCTGAGTTACTTAATTACTTAGGCTCATCGCTCCATGAGAAGCATAGGCCATCAACTGGCCATCAACTGAGTTGACTTCATGTATCTGAAATTATCTAGAATTTAAACCCAATGAAATTATACAGTCATTTACTATTCTCCTAAACTATAATGTTAATGTGTAGGACATATACTGTATGATTGTGTTAGCAGACATACAGTAGTAGCTATGCAATATACTGGACCATAAGGGTTGCCCCATATGCATCATCATAACTTCTTTGGTTGATGACACTACACCATCAACCATCATGACAAATTGGTTGATGACACTTCACCATCAACCATCATGACAAATTGGTTGATGACACTTCACCATCAACCATCATGACAAATTGGTTGATGACACTTCACCATCAATCATCATGACAAATTGGTTGATGACACTTCACCATCAATCATCATGACAAATTGGTTGATGACACTTCACCATCAATCATCATGACAAATTGGTTGATGACACTTCACCATCAATCATCATGACAAATTGGTTGATGACACTACACCATCAATCATCATGACAAATTGGTTGATGACACTACACCATCAATCATCATGACAAATTGGTTGATGACACTTCACCATCAATCATCATGACAAATTGGTTGATGACACTTTACCATCAACCATCATGACAAATTGGTTGATGACACTACACCATCAACCATCATGACAAATTGGTTGATGACACTTTACCATCAACCATCATGACAAATTGGTTGATGACACTAGCTCATATGCCTTTTTTTTAATTCACTTGTTCTCATCAATTTTGTTTCTGCAACCTTATTTAACTTTTCTGTATCATTTTGTTTACCAAAACGAGCACTTGTTTTGGAAGTGACCCTAAATGAAGGATGCTTTCTTTGGGAGGGCATGGGTTGACTATATTTTATATGCAACTTTTGTAAAAGTCTACATTTTATACCTGATTTGTAATTATGTAAATGAAGGCTCCAGATGATCAAATCAGATAATGTATGCTTCTGATCAGAGAGCAACGTCAGGATAAAGCACAAGTGGACTTGAATTGTGAACTTAACATATATATTGTATCTGCCTCTAATATCTGCTTATTACCATACTGGAATTTATTTGAATTGCAAATTAAACACAGCTTTTCTCACAACTACTCTCTTTATTATATCATAATACAAACAAGGAGATATTCAATTGCATGTGTCATTGTATCTGTCTAAGTTGGACTTTGAACTGCCTCAGGTTCTGCTCATGTCCATACCACATCATACCAGCTGAACTTACAAAACCAAGGTGTAGAGAACAACTGATTAACAAAAGTTGATCTATTGTGGAGAAAATATTGTATTCCAAATTTTTCTTAAATTCATCAGCCAGTGTGTCATACATGTTTTGTTGATATTGGGAGAGCACATTCCAAATAGTTCTCTTGCCATGTGAGCTGTGCTCTTAGGGAAATGTATGCCTTTCCTACACACACCTTTCCTACTCACTTCTCAGTAGTTGGTATTCAGACTTACCTTATGCAGGTATGTAACAGGCTTTACAGGCGTGGCTAACAGAATTCCATGTGGAGGTTTCATTCAATAGGGTTTTCAGTACATTTATCGAAAGCCATCCCTTTAATTTGGGTGTACCTTTAATTTGAGTTTTCTCTACAGACTCATTAGAATATATGGAGAGAACGGTTCAGAATATTAGGGATCAATGAAAGAAAGTAATTTAAATTACAGGTTATGATTATTATTTTTCAACGCCGATACCGATTATTGGAGGACCAAAAAAAGCCGATACCAATTAATCGGCCGATTAATATATATATATACATTTGTAATAATGACAATTACAACACTACTGAATGAACAATGAACACTTTTATTTTAACTTAATATAATACATAAATAAAATCTATTTAGTCTCAAATAAATAATGAAACATGCTCAATTTGGTTTAAATAATGCAAAAACACAGTGTTGGAGAAGAAAGTAAAAGTGCAATATGTGCCATGTAAAAAGCTAACGTAAGGTTTATTTTTCTCCACTTCCTGTCTGACTGATGTGCCCAAAGTAAACTGCCTGTTACTCAGGCCCAAAAGCCAGGATATGGATAAAAAACACTTTGAAGTTTGCAGAAATGTTAAAATAATGTATGAGACTATAACACAATTGATATGGTAGGAGAAAATCCAAAGAAAAAACAACCGGAAATTATTATATTTGAGAGCCCATGCTCTTTCAATGGAAAGACATGATTCCTATGCAATTCCAGCTCCCAGATTGCAATTCCTATGGCTTCCACTAGATGTCAACAGTCTTTGTTCAAGGTTTCAGGCTTGTTTCTTCCCAAACGAGGAAGAATTTTGAGTTTTGGTACAGGGAGTCAGAGTTGGAAACTCAAATCGATGGCGCCAACTTAACAGACTTTTTGGGATATAAAGAAGGATTTTATCTAACAAAATGACCATGCATGTTGTAGCTGGGACCCTTGGGATTGCAAATCAGAGGAAGATTTTCAAAAGTAAGTGAATATTTAATCGCTATTTGTGATTTTACGAAGCCTGTGCTGGTTGAAAAATATTTTGATGTGGGGTGCCGTCCTCAAACAATCGCATGGCATGCTTTCGCTGTAAAGCCTATTGTAAATCGGACAATGCAGTTAGATTAACAAGAATTTAAGTGTTTAACCTATATAAGACACTTGTATGTACCTAGATGTTTAATATCCATCATTTTTATGATTATTTATTTGAATTGCGCACCCTCCAATATCACCGGAAGTTTTTGACAGGTGTCCCGCTGACGGCACGCCTAGCCCTAAGAAGTTTTAAGTTCCTTGCTCAGAACATATGAAAGCTGATGGTTCAATATTCCCAGTTCTTCCATATTCCCAGTTAAGAAGTTTAAGGTTGTAGTTATTATAGGAATTTTGACGTGTCGACTATTTCTCTCTATACCATTTGTATTTCATATACCTTTGACTATTGGATGTTCTAATAGGCACTTTAGTATTGCCAGCCTAATCTCAGGAGTTGATAGGCTTGAAGTCATAAACAGCGCTGTGAATCAAGCATTGCTAAGAGTTGCTGGCAAACGCAGTAAAGTTTGAATGAATGCTTACGAGCCTGCTGCTGCCTACCACCGCTCAGTCAGACTGCTCTATCAAATATCAAATCATAGACTTAATTATAATATAATAAACACAGAAATACGAGCCTTTGGTCATTAATATGGTCAAATCTGGAAACTATCATTTCGAAAACAAGTCGTTTATTCTTTAAGTGAAATACGGAACCGTTCCGTATTTTATCGAACGGGTGGCAACCCTAAGTCTAAATATTGCTGTTAAATTGCACAACCTTCAATGTTATGACATAATTATGTCAAATTCTGGCAAATTAGTTTGCAATGAGCCAGGCTGTGTCAGAGTGTGCGCAACTGGTCGAAGGAAGTCAGGTGCAGGAGAGCAGAGATGAGTGAACAGGCACACTTTATTTAGGCAGAGGAAAACAGCCGGACGCAACTGCATCACCACACTCCAGCCCAAGGAAAAAAGCGATATCGCACAAATTACACAAATAGGTACAAATAACAAAACCACGGGTTACAACAATACCCGGCGCAAAACCAGCCCGTAGCGTCACACACGTAATGAACAAACAATACCACACACAGACATGGGGGGAACAGAGGATAATATACACGTAGAGTAATGAGAGGATGTAAACCAGGTGTGCGGGAAAACAAGACAAAACAAATGGAAAATGAAAGGTGGAGCGGCGATGGCTAGAAGACCGGTGACGTCGACCACCGTACGCCGCCCGAACAAGGAGAGGGACCGACTTCGGCGGGAGTCGTGACAGGCTGCCCAAACTGTTGCATATACCCTGACTGCGTGCAATGAACACAAGAGAAGTGACACAATTTCCCAAGTTAATTTCTTTAAACTAAATATGCAGGTTTAAAAAAATGTCCTTCTGTGTATTGATTTTAAGAAAGGCATTGATATTTATGGTTTGCACATTCCTGCAACGATTGTGCTTATTTCGCGAATGTGCTTTTGTTAAATCATCCCCCGTTTGGCAAAGTAGGCTGTGATTCGATGATGGCACCGCACTGATTATATGCAATGCAGGACAAGCTAGTTAACATCATCAACCATGCGTAGTTAACTAGTGATTATGTGAAGATTGATTGTTTTTTATAAGATACATTTAATGCAAGCTAGCAACTTACCTTGGCTTCTTGCTGCACTCGCGTAACTGGTGGTCAGCCTGCCACACAGTTTCCTCGTGGAATGCAATGTAATCGGCCATAATCGGCGCCCAAAAATGCAGATTACCGATTGTTATGAAAACTTGAAATCGGCCCTAATTAATCGGTCGACCTCGAATATGTGTGTATTTAAATTAATCTCCTTTTCAGCACTAATTGGTAGATTTAAAAATACTGTGATGTATATTATTTAGGGTTAGGAAAGTATTTATGAATATAAAAAAAACTGTTTTGGAGAGCCTTTAAGCACTAAATATATTGGTGAATAAAACATACAGTGGTTTGATTCATTCTGAAAGTTGCCATATTCAATATTGTTCCATTAAATATTGGAAGGTGAGAAAAGTATAGAATAGGGGTTGAACAGTATTCTTATAAATCTACCCTAATAATCTTCATTAATCATAAATGTGATTACAACGGTCCAGTTGTTGTGAACCATGCTCCAGGATCCAGGTTTAAACTGCCACGTATGGTTCATAATGACTCAAATAGGCTACATGTCCCAAATGATTACACAACTTGTAATACGTTAACCTAATATGATTCACTATTGCTATCGATACTCAGGAACAACCACACATGACAGAGGAAAGAAAGGTAATGTCACGTCCTGACCAGTATAAGGGTTATTTGCTATTGTAGTTTGGTCAGGACGTGGCAGAGGGTATTTGTTTTATGTGGTTCGGAGTGGTGGTTTATTTAGTAGGGCGTTTGATTTATTATTTCCGGGTTTTTGGGTTATGTTCTTGGTTTGTATTCTATGTTCTTTCTGGTTTGTTGTATGTCTATGTTCAGGTTGATGGGGGGTTGGACTCTCAATTGGAGGCAGGTGCTTTCTCGTTGCCTCTGATTGAGAGTCATATATATGGGTAATTGTTTGGTTTAGTGTTGTGGGAGATTGTCTCTTGTTTTGTGTGTATGTACATGACTGTTTTGTTGATCGGACGTTCTTTTGTTTGTTATTTTGGTGTTCTTTTTGAGTTAAAATAAACTACAAGATGAGCATCCACATTCCTGCTGCGTTTTGGTCCTCCATTCCAGATGACAACCGTGACAGGTAAACTAACAATGTAATGGAATAATAGTGGCTAATATTTAAAACAATACGAATTGTAAAAAATAAATATAGTGAAAAGTCTGGGCATATAATTAAAACATTATAGAAATCATAAATCAACTTGGTAGGTTTGCCGCTATACTACCATTTGTGCATGGCTACAGAAGCCTGTAGATTGGGTCTCCAAGTTTCATCCCTTGGAATTAAATTCTGCGTAATGGAATAAACATTTCATAAATGTCACTGTGGGAAAGTTGATATGCTTCAGTTTGCTGCCATATGACTGATTTCACAATTGTCTCCAGCGAACATATGGTAAAATACAGTAGATCTAAAACAATTGTCATTTATATTTACAATCCCCTTATCCAAACGGCTTACTAATTTATCCGACCTAGCTCTTATCAATAGATCTTATCAATTCGTAAATTACAGTGCATGGAAAATAGTGGTATTTACAGTCCATTCGGAAAGTATTGAGACTCCTTGACTTTTTCCACATTTTGTTATGTTACAGCCTTATTCTAAAATTGAATCAATTATTAATGACAAAGCGAAAACAGGTTCTTAGAAATGTTTACAGAAATACCTTAGGAAAACAGAAATACCTTATTTACATAGGTATTCAGACCCTTTGCTATGAGACTCAAAATTGAGCTCAGGTGCATCCTGTTTCCATTGATCATTCTTGAGATGTTTCTACAACTTGATTGGAGTCCACCTGTGTTAAATTCAAATGATTGGACATGATTTGGAAAGGCACACACCTGTCTATATAAGGTCCCATGGTTAACAGTGCAAGCCAGAGCAAAAACCAAGCCATGAGGTCGAAGGAATTGTCCGTAGAGCGCCGATACATGATTCTGCAGCATTGAAGGTCCCCAAGAACACAGTGGCCTCCATCATTCTTAAATGGAAGAAGTTTGGAACCAACAAGACTCTTCCTCGAGCTGGAAAACACTCCTTAGTAAAAGGAACATGACAACCCGCTCGGAGTTTGGCACCTAATTGACTCTCAGACCATGAGAAACTGTCACATCCTGACCATAGTAAGAGGTTATTTTCTATAGTAGAGTAGGTCAGGGCGTGACAGGGGGTGTTTTGTGTTTCTATGTTTTCTATTTCTATGTTGGTTGTTTGGGTTGATCTCCAATTGGAGGCAGCTGGTCCTCGTTACCTCTGATTGGAGATCATATTTAAGTAGGGTTTTTTTCTTCCTGTTTTTGTGGGTTATTATCATTTGAGTAGTGTTTGTTTCTCTCTGCGTCATGGTTTGTTGTTTTTGTAAATTCTGTTACTTTGTGTATTGCAAAAGTTTCACGGATTTAATAAAATGTGGAACTACAACCACGCTGCACTTTGGTCCGATCCTTTCGACAGCCGTGACAGAAACAAGATTCTCTGGTGTGATGGAACCAAGATTGAACTCTTTGGCCTGAATGCCAAGCGTCACCTCTGGAGGAAACCTGGCACCATCCCTATGGTGAAGCATGGTGGTGGCAGTATCATGCTGTGGAGATGTTTTTCAGTAGCAGGGACTGGGAGACTTGTCAGGATCGAGGGAAAGATGAACGGCGCAAAGTACAGCGAGATCCTTGTTGAAAACCTGCTCCAGAGAGCTCAGGACCTCAGACTGGGGCGAAGGGTCGTTGTCCTGTTGGAAGGTGAACCTAAGCACACACCCAAGACAATGCAGGAGTGTGTCGTGAGTTAACTTTCATTAATCTGAAGACTGTTATTTATTTAATCCACTAACTATGTTTAATTGTTACCCTATTAAAGGAATCATGTAAAAATGACCTCATAAGGATTTCGGGCACCACGGAAGAGATTGTTTAAAGAGTTATCATCTCCCAAATTAAACTCTAAGGTATATATCTATTACATCGATAAACAGTCATCTTATTAATCATTACCTCTTATCAAGTCATCATTTTAAACAATCGTAACCTCATGCATCTGCAAAAATGATTCCCTACTACACAAATTGGTTAAATAATTTATTTACTAGCTAATTAAATAATAGCACAGAATAAACACACACACTTACTACATGAGATAAAGGTTCCTAGCAGACTGACACAATATGGCTTTTGACACAGTGACATAGAGAGACAGAGAAAAAAAATGCACTTATCGTCGATACAATTTAGAACTATTCTCACAGTAATCATATAGTTTGCACACAAACCGCCGCCCGTTTGGAATAAGAAATGATGACTGTATTTACGTGTGAGTGCTTTGATCGCCATTTATCTCTTTCGGAACCAGGCCTTCTTAGGAAGGATGTGGGTTGGCCTTTCAGCGGCACGCTTGTAAGGCTCTGATTGTCCAAAAGGGTCCGGACCCATCTCTTCTACTGTGTTCACTCTGGAAGATAGCCTGCCGTGTTGACGGTTCCCAATGGTGATGATGGTTGGAGAATACGGGCGTTTGAGACTCGTAAGTAGGATGAGATGATTTGAAGAGTAGTGGAATGGTCCCACTTAGATTCACTTTTCTCGATATCTGACTTAGGACAGCTAATCAGCCAGACCAGTGATTGTCTGGCAGGTGAACTTCTCGTCTACACCTCGTGTTGATTATTCAGGATTCAGACCACTTTACACGCACAGCTGCAATCTGGCAATGTTCTGGTCTAAAGGAAGGTGAGTTTATTTCTTCATGTCACGCATGCTCCTGCTCCTCCCCTCCGGCGTACGACATCGCCAGAATACTAACCACCGGTCCTGGGATTCATCATTACGCACACCTGGCACTCATCATTACGCGCACCTGTTCATCATTATGATTCACACTTGGACTCCATTACCTTCATTATTTCCTTCCCTTTATATCTCACTCTCCCATGTTCACTCACCAGTTGGTATTGTTTTGTGTATCGGCTTACTGCCTTATGTTAGTGTCGTTTAGCTCCTGCCTCACGTTTCCTGGTCTAATGTTAATCTCTGTTGGCAATCCTTTTATGCACTCTGGCCAAAGGGGACAGTTCCGTCAGTCTGACACGCTCTCTGACCTCACTCGGTGCATGGCTACTTACTGTGCAAGGGTATATGATTGCAAGTTATCTGTTATGACTAATTAAAATCACATTCACATCTTAGCAAAAAGACTTTCATCATTTTTCATATTATATGCAAAACGTATTGGATGTAAACTTGACAGATAAAGGGGATATACAGTCAGGGAAAAAAGTATTTGATCCCCTGCTGATTTTGTACGTTTGCCCACTTACAAAGAAATTATCAGTCTATAATTTTAATGGTAGGTTTATTTGAACAGAGAGAGACAGAGTAACAACAAAAAAATCCAGAAAAACGCATGTCAAAAATGTTATAAAATGATTTGCATTTTAATGAGGGAAGTAAGTATTTGACCCCTCAGCAAAACATGACTTAGTACTTGGTGGCAAAACCCTTGTTGGCAATCACAGAGGTCAGACGTTTCTTGTAGTTGGCCACCAGGTTTGCACACATCTCAGGAGGGATTTTGTCCCACTCCTCTTTGCAGATCTTATCCAAGTCATTAAGGTTTTGAGGCTGACGTTTGTCAACTCGAACCTTCAGCTCCCTCCACATATTTTCTATGGGATTAAGGTCTGGAGACTAGCTAGGCCACTCCAGGACCTTAATGTGCTTCTTCTTGAGACACTCCTTTGTTGCCTTGGCCGTGTGTTTTGGGTCATTGTCATGCTGGAATACCCATTCACGACCCATTTTCAATGCCCTGGCTGAGGGAAGGAGGTTCTCACCCAAGATTTGACGGTACATGGCCCCGCCCATCGTCCCTTTGATGCGGTGAAGTTGTCCTGTCCCCTTAGCAGAAAAACACCCCAAAAGCATAATGTTTCCACCTCCATGTTTGACGGTGGAGATGGTGTTCTTGGGGTCATAGGCAGCATGCCTCCTCCTCTGAACACAGCGAGTTGAGTTGATGCCAAAGAGCTCCATTTTGGTCTCATCTGACCACAACACTTTCACCCAGTTGTCCTCTGAATCATTCAGATGTTCATTGGCAAACTTCAGATGGGCATGTATATGTGCTTTCTTGAGCAGGGGGACCTTGCGGGCGCTGCAGGATTTCAGTCCTTCACGGCGTAGTGTGTTACCAATTGTTTTCTTGGTGACTATGGTCCCAGCTGCCTTGAGATCATTGATAAGATCCTCCCGTGTAGTTCTGGGCTGATTCCTCACCGTTCTCATGATCATTGCAACTCCACGAGGTGAGATCTTGCATGGAGCCCCAGGCCGAGGGAGATTGACAGTTCTTTTGTGTTTCTTCCATTTGCGAATAATCGCACCAACTGTTGTCACCTTCTCACCAAGCTGCTTGGCGATGGTCTTGTAGCCCATTCCAGCCTTGTGTAGGTCTACAATCTTGTCCCTGACATCCTTGGAGAGCTCTTTGGTCTTGGCCATGGTGGAGAGTTTGGAATCTGATTGATTGCTTCTGTGGACAGGTGTCTTTTATACAGGTAACAAACTGAGATTAGGAGCACTCCCTTTAAGAGTGTGCTCCTAATCTCAGCTTGTTACCTGTATAAAAGACACCTGGGAGCCAGAAATCTTTCTGCTTGAGAGGGGGTCAAATACTTATTTCCCTCATTAAAATGCAAATCAATTTATAAAATTTTTGACATGCGTTTTGTTGTTGTTATTCTGTCTCATGTATTTTGTTGTTATTATTCTGTCTCTCACTGTTCAAATAAACCTACCATTAAAATTACAGACTGATCATTTCTTTGTAAGTGGGCAAACGTACAAAATCAGCAGGGGATCAAATACTTTCCCCCCCACTGTACATACACCTTAGCCAAATACATTTAAACTCAGTTTTTCACAATTCCTGACATTTTTAATCCTTGTAAAAATTCCCTGTCTTAGGTCAGTTAGGATCATCACTTTATTTTAAGAATGTGAAATGTCAGAATAATAATAGTGATTTATTCCAGCTTTTATTTCTTTCATCACATTCCCAGTGGGTCAGAAGTTTACAAATACTCAATTAGTAGTTGGTAGCATTGCCTTTAAATTGTTTAACTTGGGTCAAACGTTTCAGGTAGCCTTCCACAAGCTTCCCACAATAAGTTGGGTGAATTTTGGCACATTCCGCCTGACAGAGCTCGTGTAACTGAGTCAGGTTTGTAGGCCTCCTTGCTCACACACACACTTTTTCAGTTCTGCCCAACAAATGTTCTATGGGATTGAGGTCAGGGCTTTGTGATGGCCACTCCAATACCTTGACATTGTTGTCCTTAAGCCATTTTGCCACAACTTTGGAAGTATGCTTGGGGTCATTTTCCATTTGGAAGACACATTTGCGACCAAGCTTTAACTTCCTGACTGATGTCTTGAGATGTTGTTTCAATATATCCACATAATTTTACTTCCTCATGATGCCATCTATTTTGTGAAGTGCACCAGTCCCTCCTGTAGCAAAGCAGCCCCACAACATGATGCTGCCACCCCCATGCTTTACGGTTGGGATGGTGTTCTTCGGCTTGCAAGCCTCCCCCTTTTTCCTCCAAACATAACAATGGTCATTATGGCCGAACAGTTCTATTTTCGTTTCATCAGACCAGAGGACATTTCTCAAAAAAGTACGATCTTTGTCCCCATGTGCAGTTGCAAACCGTAGTCTGGCTTTTTAATGGTGGTTTTAGAGCAGTGGCTTCTTCCTAACCTTCAGCTTATGTCAATATAGGACTCGTTTTACTGTGGATATATATACTTTTGTACTTGTTTCCTCCAGCATCTTCACAAGGTCCTTTGCTGTTGTTCTGGGGTTGATTTGCACTTTTCGCACCAAAGTACGCTCATCTCTAGGAGACAGAATGCGTCTCCTTCCTGAGTGGCATGACGGCTGAGCAGGTCCCATGGTGTTTATACTTGTGGACTATTGTTGGTACAGATGAACGTGGTACCTTCAGGCGTTTGGAAATTGCTCCCAAGGATGAACCAGACTTGTAGAGCTCTACAATTATTTTTCTGAGGTCTTGGCTGATTTCTTTTGATTTTCTCATGATGTCAAGCAAAGAGTCACTGCGTTTGAAGGTAGGCCTTGAAATACATCCACAGGTACACCTCCAATTGACTAAAATTATGTCAATTAGCCTATCAGAAGATTCTAAAACCATGACATAATTTTCTGGAATTTTCCAAGCTGTTTAAAGGCACAGTCAACTTAGTGTATGTAAACTTCTGACCCACTAGAATTGTGATACAGTGAATTATAAGTGAAATAATCTGTCTGTAAACAATTGTTGGAAAAATTATTTGTGTCATGCACAAGGTAGATGTCCTAACCGACTTGACAAAACTATAGATTGTTAACAAGAAATTTGAGGAGTGGTTGAAAAACTAGTTTTAATGACTCCAACCTAAGTCTATGTAAACTTCTGACTTCAACTGTATGTATTTATTTATTGGGACAGTAAAGGTTAAACTTTTAATTTGACTATATACTCCAGCATTTTAGATTTGAGATCAAATGTTTTACATGAGGGCGGCAGTACATAATATCGCCTTTTTATTTCAGGGTATTTTCATACATATCTGTTTAACTGTTTAGAAATAAAAGCACTTTATGAATCTAATCCCTCCATTTGAAGGTATGAGTATTTGGACAAATTCACTCATGGTGCATTCAATTTAGTTAATAGTTTAGTATTTGGTCCCATACTTCTAGCACACAATAACTACATCAAGCTTGTGGATTTTCAAACTTGTTTGACGCATTTGCAATTTTGGTTGTGTTTCAGATTATGTTGTGCCCAATATAAATTAATGGTAAATTCTATATTGTGTAATTTTGGAGTCACTGTTATTGTAATGAGAATAGAATATGTTTCTGAACACTACATTAATGTGGATGCTACCATGATTACAGATAATCATGAATGAATCGTGAATGAGTGAGAAAGTTACAGAGGCATACGTATCATCCCCCCCCCCCTGCTATTGGTAATGGTGAGAAGTTAGCATGTTTTTGTGCACCTGTAACTTTCTAACTTTCTCACCGATCACTATTGATTATCCGTAACCATGGTAGCATCCACATTATTGTAGAAGTGTTCGGAGATACAGTGCCTTCAGAAAGTATTCAGACCCCTTGACTTTTTCTACATTTTGTTATGTTACAGCCTTATTCTAAAATAGATTAACTTGTTTTTTCCCCCTCATCAATCTACACAAAATACCCCATGTTGACAAAGCAAAAACAGGTTTTTAGAAATGTTTGCTAATTTAAAAACTGAAATATCACATTAACATAAGTTTTCAGAACCTTTACTCAGTACTTTGTTGAAGCACCGTTGGCAGCGATTACAGCATCGAGTCTTCTTGGATATGATGCTACAAGCTCGGCACACCTGTATTTGGGGAGTTTCTCCCATTCTTCTCTGCAGATCCTCTCAAGCTCTGTCAGGTTGGATGGGGAGCATTGCTGCACAGCTATTTTCAGGTCTCTCCAGAGATGTTAGATTGGATTCAAGTCTGGGCTCTGGCTGGGCCACTCAAGGACATTCAGAGACTTGCCTCGAAGCCACTCCTGCGTTGTCTTGATTGTGTGCTTAGGGGTCGTTGTCCTGTTGGAAGGAGAACCTTCGCCCCCAGTCTGAGGTCCTGAGCGCTCTGGAGCAGGTTTTCATCAAGGATCTCTGTACTTTGCTCCGTTCATCTTTCCCTCGATCCTGACTAGTCTCCCAGTCCCTGAAAAGCATCCCCACAGCATGATGCTGCCCTCACCATGCTTCACCGTAGGGATGGTGCCAGGTTTCCTCCAGACGTAACGCTTGGCATTCAGGCCAAAGAGTTCAATCTTGGTTTCATCAGACCAGAGAATCTTGTTTCTCATGGTCTGAGTCTTAAGGTGCCTTTTGGCAAACTCCGAGCGGTCTGTCATGTGCCTTTCACTGAGGAGCGGCTTCCGTCTGGCCACTCTACCATAATTAAAAATGCTGGTGTATAGCATAACCAAATTAAATTAGTTTTAGCTTCACTGTCCAAATAAATAAGTTGGAGAGTGTACATATGGAGGGGAATGTATTTTAATGTAATAGGGACATTAACTTGTGATGTAGTCTAGTTACCCACCTGTGCCATGAGAACTAGCAAGCCAGTGACTGCATTTACAATGGCTTTGATGAGATTTTGGGGTGTAGGGACAGGAGACATTGAAAATCATAATTCTAGATGGTTGTCTTTTAAATGTATTTGGTGCTCTAATCTCGCAACATGTTTTCCTTTCCTTATAGTCCAATTCACCAGCACAATACAGCATTACTGCTTCCAAAAAATCGACTACTTCCTATGGTTCCTCACTGCAGCCAGATAGGCACTCATAATCAGACTGCAATATAATCAGTTGTCATTTAGGGTTTCAAGCACATCACTGAACTATAGATACGACAATCTCTTGTTAGGCAGGATTGTCACAAAAAATGTCGTACTGGAGAGAACCAAGGCGCAGCAGGTATTTGGATACTCGTATTTTAATTTTAAAAAAAGGAGTAAAGTATCCACTGGACAAAACAATAAAGACGACAGCAACAGGTTTACAGGCTATACAAACGCAGTGCAAAAACAACTACCCACAACCCCAAAGAAAAACACACACACCTATATAGGACTCCCAATCAAAGGCAACTCAACACACCTACCTTCAATCGGGAGTCCTAATCACCAACACAACAAATAACCCACAAAAAACCTGCCACGTCCTGACCAAAACTAATACAATACCTCCCTCTGCTGGTCAGGACGTGACAGTACCCCCCCCCCCCCCCTCAAGGTGCAGACCCTGGAATGCACCTAAAAGAAAAGGAGAAAAAAAAAAAAAAAAAAAAATATCCCACTAAACAATAAGGGAGGGTGGCTGCCGTCAACAACGGCACTGTGCTACACCCTCCCTCCAACCCACCTATCCTGGAGGTGGCTCAGGTGCGGGACGTAAACCACACTCCACCTTTGGCGTCGTCCACTTTGGCAGCGCCGATAGCTGGCCCGGAGGACAGGCGGGCCACTCGGGCTGGCCCGGAGGACAGGCCGGCCACTCTGGCAGTCGGGCCGCCTGTCCTCCGGCCCAGCCCGAGTGGCCACTCTGGCAGCTCCTGACTAGCGGGCGGGCCACTCCAGGCAGTCGGGCCGGTCGGGCCAGTCTGGCAGCTCCTGACTGGCGGGCGGCTCTGGCAGCTCCTGACTGGCGGGCGGCTCTGGCAGCTCCTGACTGGCGGGCGGCTCTGGCAGCTCCTGACTGGCGGGCGGCTCTGGCAGCTCCTGACTGGCGGGCGGCTCTGGCAGCTCCTGACTGGCGGGCGGCTCTGGCAGCTCCTGACTGGCGGGCGGCTCTGGCAGCTCCTGACTGGCGGGCGGCTCTGGCAGCTCCTGACTGGCGGGCGGCTCTGGCAGCTCCTGACTGGCGGGCGGCTCTGGCAGCTCCTGACTGGCGGGCGGCTCTGGCAGCTCCTGACTGGCGGGCGGCTCTGGCAGCTCCTGACTGGCGGGCGGCTCTGGCAGCTCCTGACTGGCGGGCGGCTCTGGCAGCTCCTGACTGGCGGGCGGCTCTGGCAGCTCCTGACTGGCGGGCGGCTCTGGCAGCTCCTGACTGGCGGGCGGCTCTGGCAGCTCCTGACTGGCGGGCGGCTCTGGCAGCTCCTGACTGTCGGCTGGCTCTGGCAGCTCCTGACTGTCGGCTGGCTCAGGCAGCTCCTGACTGTCGGCTGGCTCAGGCAGCTCCTGACTGTCGGCTGGCTCAGGCGACTCTTGACTGGCGGGGCTGGGCTGACGCACTAGATGCGTGGGGCTGGTGCTGGACGTGCCAGCCTGGAGACACGCACCTCCATGCTAGTGCGTATGGCGGGAAACACTGGACCGTAGAGGCGCACTGGCGGTCTTGAGCGCAGGGTTGGCATCACCCCTTCCGGCTCGATGCCTACTTCGCCCTGGCACATGCGGGGCGCTGGTACTGTGCCTACCGGCCTGAAAATCCCAGGCCTCACCACAGCCCCAACCCCAAAGCACGGGACCTGTCTAGTCTGCCCTACAAGTGTACGGGGAGCTGGCCTGGGGCTCCAATCTCGCCCCGCCAAATAGCCCTTGTGCCCCCCAAAAAAATTATTGGGGCTGCCTCTCGGGTTCTACCTGCATCCGAGGCAGGTTGTCACAGTGGGCCCGCAACTGCTCCCATGTCCAGTCAATCCTCTCCTCCAATACTTCCAGCGACCAGGAATCCATCTCCTCCCGAGCGCGCTGCTTCCAATAGTCCTCCTGTGGCTTCCTCCTCTTCCGCTGCTTGGTCCTTTGGTGGGTAGTTCTGTCACGATAAAATGTCGTACTGGAGAGAAGACCAAGGCGCAGCAGGTATTTGGATACTCATATTTTAATTTTAAAAAAGGAGTAAAGTATCCACTGGACAAAACAATAAAGACGACAGCAACAGGTTTACAGGCTATACAAACGCAGTGCAAAAACAACTACCCACAACCCCAAAGAAAAACACACACACCTATATAGGACTCCCAATCAAAGGCAACTCAACACACCTGCCTTCAATCGGGAGTCCTAATCACCAACACAACATATAACCCACAAAAAACCTGCCACGTGCTGACCAAAACTAATACAATACCTCCCTCTGCTGGTCAGGACGTGACAAGGATGTCACAGTACAATGCATTGAAATATAATTACAGTTTTTGTTACACCCAGTACTGCATGTGTGAGGAGAACAAAATGGAATATGGAACAATGAAATATCTTCCCTTATCTCTGACAGTTTTTCTAATAAGAGTGGTGATTTTCAACCTAGGTTGAAGAATATCAATAACCCATGTAGATTGTTGCTTAAAGTTATGGACAAAAGAGAAGTAGTTGACATTTCCTATGTTATATCTTCCTTTCTATTTTCACACATCCCATAAGTCCATTCAGGGCCATGTATTCATGGCTACTACCTTCACAAGGTAAGGGTCCTCTGTGTTTAGCAAACAATACAAAGCACTTTACCTGAGACATGCAAAGAAAAATGCTTCAACAAGATACTATATCACTCTTTTCCTTTCACCCTGATGGTTGTCCAAATGGTAGTGTTTGTTAATCATCAACTTGTTATTGTACGTTTTCTTTGTGTGCTTATTAGATTTTAGACTGACATCTCAACATCTGTAATTTTGGAGTCTTTTTCATGACTTCAATCAAAGTGTAATTTCTCTGGCATATTGCCACGCTTTTTGATTGTTTACAACATTTATAATTAAAATGCAAAGGCGTATGTATTTCTCAATCTACACGCCTGACACTGAAATGGGGCAGTTGAAAGGCTGTATCATTTGCATTAGCTTTATGCACTTAAAGCTAGAATCCTTAATTGAAACAATAACAAAGCGGCCACTCCTCTTCTGTTTTGGTAACAAAGCTGAGGGAAGGGCCTGGAGAAATGTAACCACTCTAAAATTCATAGACCGAGCTATGGATGTAAGGACTGACCATCCATGATATCAAAATTGGAGTATGAACCATGTTTTGAGGATATACAGTGTTTTGTTTACTTGTACTTTTTTTTTAACAAACTTTGGAGTAAAACAAGCTTATTTATATTTTGGGTTCGACAGTTGAACTAAGCTCATGAGGCATTTACACGTTATAAGTTCAAAACTGGATGTAGCATATAAGGATTCTAGCTTTAACCGATGACCTCAACATACTATCACACAATACAAATGTGTACATTTTCTGTTTCATGTAATCTCTGTGTTGGCACATTAAAGTGATGGTAAAGTACTGACTCTACTAATAAAATTCATAAAGTCAGTCATACAAGTATACTTGATCACACTGAAGGCTCAGGTATGTGTTGGGTTGTGTATGTTGTGTTCAGCAGCTTCATGGATGACCCATTCTATTGGCTGGTGTGATGTTTATGTTTTGTAGAATAAAAGCTATTGGTATCTTCAGTCCCCTCTTGCATTGTGCTGCGATCAGTAGCCTGCAAGGCTGTGTAAAACACAGCTGTAATGGGTTACTTGATGGCATTCTGCAGTGCCACTAACACTTTGGATCATATTTGAGTTGTACAGTATCATCCTATCTCTTTTTTTAAACTGCATCATAGCAGCCTTACTATTGATTGGAGCAGCAGTGCAGTTTAAATAACTCCACAAATTGATTTCCAGAGCACCAGTAATCATTTTGCTTTAATTTAAATCTGGCCGAAGATTCCTTTTTGAAGAGTCTTTGTTCAAGTAAATAAGGGCTGAATCAGTTGCTGGAATTGAAATGATAGGGAGCACCGCAATTCGATGTGGTGGAAAACTGAACGGGTCGAGCATAACATTACCCACAGACAGGCTAGAAATATTTTAACAATATGTATACTGTATATATTTTAAGCTTGCATTAAATTGCCCCTCCCTGCTGCACATAACAAGCTTCCCTTCCCTCTGTCACAATGGGATTTATGGATAATTTAAAATGACGTCGTTAACCCTGTTACTTTATTTAGCATTAATAGGCACTTACTATATATTTTTTATTGAACCTCTTGAGATGGGAAAACATGTTTTTTTATTAAGTTGAACATGTGCTCTTTATGACAGAATGTAAACATTTTGTAAAATAAAGCGTTTTTACACTACTCAAGGCACCTAAGTTTCTGTCTACACTAGTTTCCCGCTGATACACACAATTAGTTGAGTCCATTCCCCAGAGCAGGCCTTAGACACTCTGCTGTGTCTTATATTAACCTGTGCATGCAACGTCTTATCCAGAGTGACTTACAGTAGTGAGTGCATACTTTTTCATACTGCTCCCCCTAATGCATGCAGCTCTAGCCAATCCAGCCAGATGTGAGGTTGTTATTTAAGGTATATATGGCATCAATGTAAATGACTGAAAATGTAAATGACTACTCTAATGGATAAATGTAAATGAAGGCCGTCCACCAACGCTCTCTGTGTGATTTTTATTTACAGTATGTTTTTTTTTTAAAAACACACACAATTTCTAAATTTGCTACATAAGACCGAATCAAGCCGGTTGGTCACATACATGGATGAACAAACTCTCTTATAAAAGCGTCACATTTATAAATCCAATCAGTAAACTCATTTGTGTGGTCCTCTGTTTATTTTGAATACAGACTCTCCTTGTTATCTCTGGTGTAATGACATGTCAGGTGAAAACATTCTGCACTTGCTTTTATCGCCCTTTTCTAAATAACGGACATGTCAAACCACAGCGAGGATGTTTTTAATTAAAGCATTTGACTAGTTCGCCCTATCAGTTTATTAAGCACTCCAAACAGAAGTTATCTATATGCCTGGAGGACAACACATTTCTTCTGTTTTGTGAAGGGATGTAACTGCCCAGTCAGCTCAGATGTGTCATTTATATTGTGTTTTGATTGAGGCAGTAATTAATGAATGACTCTACAAGGTGCTGAAAGCGTTCCGCAGGGATGCTGGCCCATGTTGACTCCAATGCTTCCCACAGTTGTGTCAAGTTGGCTGGATGTCCTTGGGTGGTGAACCATTCTTGATACACACAGGAAAATTTGGTGTGAAAAACACAGCAGGGTTGCAGTTCTTGACATACTCAAACTGGTGCGCCTGGCACCTACTACCATACCCCGTTCAAAGGCACTTAAATATTTTATCTTGCCCATTCACCCTCTGAATGGTACACATACACAATCCATATCTTGTCTCATTGCTTAAAAATCATTATTTAACCTGTCTCCTCCCCTTGATCTACACTGATTGAAGTGTATTTAACAAGTGACATGAATAAGGGATCATAGCTTTCGCCTGGTCAGTCTATGTCTTGGAAAGAGCAGGTGTTTCTAATGTTTTGTAAACTCTGTGTTTGGTGAATATAATCATAGATAGGGAATCACTGGTGCAACATCATGTAAGGAAATGCATGTATTCCTTTCACTCTGCTGAATTTTACAGTGCCTTCGTTGTAAAATGTACACATTGGAGTGTAACAAATCCTGTTCAAAAGACTGATCCGCAATGATTTAGAGCTTAAATCAATTTATCACAATTTAGTCTGGAATTATTTATATTATGATGAAAAAGAGTTGCGAAGGGTTATTGGAGTCTGTCTGTTGCCTTGGCAAGTCATTTAACCCTCCTGCTGTGTTCCGGTCGAATTGGACCAATTTACAAGTTCTTTCTGAAAAATGTAGTTCATTTAATCTGATTGTCATAAGGTTCCATGACTTTGTCCACACAGGGCATCTGAACACACAAAATACAATTTGATGATTTTCATAAAATTTTTGATGTTTTATTTAACTTTTGTACACCTGTGGTGTTCCTGGTCAAAAATGACCGGTCAGTAGAAATTAATGGGTGAGACAACAATTAGTGTATAAAATTGAGTTCAGGCACATGCCCATTCATCAGATGGACACACTTCCTCTCCCAGACCCCCAAATGCATGTGTGTTTGAGCACACACCTCACTCCCCTTCTTGGCTTCCATGGGAACCCCCACAGGAACCTTTCCCCAATAGAATCTTTCTCCCACGGGAAACACATCTGTTGGCATTCTCACAAACAATTGCAACATTGTTTCAATAAATAATATAACTTTTCTCACAGCTCTGGTATATAAAGCTTTTTTGAGGCCTTGCTCACAATTCAATCTGTGGCAGCACAAGGACCAAATTATATACTGTATGTGAGGCTCTTGATCATATCATTGAGCATGACACTGGTGGCGAGGGGAGAGAGGCCAGGAAACTGACAGTGAAAATACAATAGAGGAGGAAGTGTCAGAAGTTGAAGACAACACAGAATATGATCCAGACTAAGAGAAGACCAATGTGGAACAATCCAGTGATGAGGAAGAGGGCCCTGCTGAGGTTGTTGTTACATTCTGGTCAAAGAATGGGAATTTGTCCTGGTTTCAACCCCACCCGAGAGGAGAGGTCGACTGAAAATGTTATCAGGATGACCCCAGGGCCAACGAAATACGCCATATCCCGGGTTGATGACATAAAATCCTGCTTCGAACTGTTCCTGACAGAGTCAATCGAAACTATAGTGATAAACTGTCACAGCTGTTTGAAGGATCGGACAAAAATGCAGCGTGTTCGTAGTTCCACATATTTATTAAACGTGAAACTGAATGCAATACACTTAAATACTTGACTATACAAAAACAACCAACTGTGAAGCAGAGAGGACAACACACTACTCAAAAGATAATAACCCACAAACAACAATGAGAAACCCCTACTTAAATATCATCTCTAATCAGAGGCAATGAGGGTCAGCTGCCTCCAATTAGAGATCAACCCCAAACAATCCCAACATAGAAATAGACAAACTAGAACTTAAACATAGAAATAGAAAACATAGATCAACCCAAAACACCCCCTGTCACGCCCTGCCCTACTCTACTATAGAAAATGACATCTTACTAGGGTCAGGACGTGACATAAACATGACCAACTTGGAGGGGAGACGCGTTTACAAAGACAACTGGAAGGAGGTAGACCGGACAGACGTCCAAGCATACGTGGGTCTCTTGATTTTGGCCGGTGTGGACAGATCCAGAAACTAATCTACCACCAGTTTATGGGATGCAGAGTCTGGTCTGACAATTTCTCATGCCACTATGTCACTCCAGACATTTCATGTGTTGTCACGGGTGATTCGCTTCGACAACCGTGATACAAGACCAGGCCGGCGTCAACAAGACAAGCTGGCAGCAATCAGAGAGGTTTGGCACAAGTGGGTGGACCGCCTGCCACTCATCTATAGCCCAAGTCCACGCACATGCAACAACCACCATGTATTGTCCAACATGTGCATGAGAACACACAAAATGTAACCACCATTGATTGACAGATTGTGAACATTTTAATGTTTTTGTTATTGTTAGTACTACTGTTATTATTACTGTTCTTTAATGTGTTCAGACATTCATTTTGTAATATGGTAAAGTTTTCATGTGTAGTTTTGGGCCTATGTCCTTTCTTTACTAATAAGATCATACCGGTCAGTGCTAGCTGTGCCACCAGAGATTCTGGGTTCGAGCCCAGGCTCTGTCGCAGCCGGCCGCGACCGGGAGGCCCAGCGTCGTCCGGGTTAGGGAGGGTTTGGCCGGCAGGGATATCCTTGTCTCATCGCGCACTAGCGACTCCTGTGGCGGGCCGGGCGCAGTGCACGCTGACCAGGTCGCCAGGTGTACGGTGTTCTCATGACACATTGGTACGACTGGCTTCCGGGTTAAGTGGGCATTGTGTCAAGAAGCAGTGCGGCTTGGTTGGGTTGTGTTTCGGAGGACGCATGGCTCTCGACCTTCACCTCTCCCGAGTCCGTACGGGTGTGCAGTGATGAGACAAGACTGTAACTACTACCAATTGGATACCACGAAATTGGGGAGACAAAAGGGGTAAAAACAAAAGAAAAGAAAAAGAAGACCATCACAAATCCATTACCACAGGAAAAGTCAACAGACGCCTCGGTTAGTATCTGTGCCTGCCTAATAGTGCATATGTATGTTCTGATTACCTTCGCACGCACGCATGCGCACACACACACACACACATACTACTGCCTTTATCATTTACATATTACATAATGAGAATGCCAAAAGGAAAGGCCCATGATACTAATATTGTAAATATATAATATTTACATACACTGGAAGTTCTACTATGTTTGAATCCCCGGGCTGACAAGGTACAAATCTGTCATTCTGCCCCTGAGCAAGGCAGTTAACCCACTGTTCCCTGGGCGCCGAAGACGTGGATGTCGATTAAGGCAGCCCCCCCCACACCTCTCTGATTCAGAGGGGTTGGGTTAAATGTGGAAGACACATTTCAGTTGAAGGCATTCAGTTGTACAACTGACTAGGTATCCCCCTTTCCCTTTATATAGAGTGCTGAACTTGTATGAGAAACCCTCAGTTGTTATCACTATTTCTGCAGCCTATACTAGGACAGCTCTTAATTCCAAAAGCACTTGTGTACATTGCAGTAGGATATTGCTTTCATCTGGGTTTTCCTTTGGTCATGGCCATTTTGAGTTACTGAGTGAAATTAAATACTTGATGTGCATTATTAATGTATTTGTACGCTGGTGCAGTGTTGTGGTTCCATAAATGAGAAGTGAACCAGGATCCATTTTAATACCACTAATGAGTTGGTAAAGCGCGGTCAAAAATTGGATTCCCTTCACATTTTGATTTGCTTTACCTCCATTTTACTCCTCACACATACATACAAGTGCAAAGTATTGTCAAATTAGTACTACATTTATTTGATTGAACACCAATTCATGTACTTTATTTCTGGACAGTGTTGGAAGGGAATCCAATTTTCCTGGGAATGTAATAACAATAGTAATGTATGGGTGTCTGGGTTTGAGAGCGGCAGAGTTCAATATTGTATTTTCCTCCTTCTAAAGCAAGCCATTACTACCCTACAAATGGTTCATTTCCAGTCCAGTGATAACTTTGCCCTTTTCCAAGATTACCAGCAGATAACCTGCCTCTCTTCTACAGCAGCCATCAGTTAAATATTGCTTTGTTTGGACAGAGTGCTTTTTCCTCTTATGTGTGCTTCCCCTTCTCTGAGAATAAGAGCTCTTCACAAATACACTCTAGCACAGACAGTTCTGCTGCTACTGTATTGCATTGGTTTTTCTTACGTCTCATGCTTTAATTCTTTATTGTAACATCTAGAAATCCCTTTGGATCAATTGCAGTCATTCAACACTGTATGGTGCATCAGAACATTATTATTTTCCCAAAGATAACAACAGAGGTTTCCTTGGTGATTACAGACATTACATGGTAATAGACGGGCTGCACATATTCAATATTACAAAATGACGAAGGACAACATATTAGTTGACGTCAAAATCCCATTCAAAGATAGCACACAATAATACATCAATATGTCACAACTTTCTCAATGATCACAGTCATCACACAGGTTCCAGTATATACATAGATTACATTACGACAAGGTGTGGTTTCCCTGCATCTCAGATCGCTGACTGGACGGACCAATGACAGAATATCACATATCTACACAGAAACCTGTTTTAACACATTGAACTGCAGTGGAAATCTGTCAAATGGGATTATCATCAAAGAAAACGAAATACAAATTGTTACCACTTGAAACAGAACTGCAAAATAGTGTTATTGATAACTGTGGGCTGACTTCCTTTTATAAAAGTTCACATTGTTACTAATAGCCTACAGTTCAATTGCCAACTGAATACTAGTACAAAGTCCCTGTATTCACAGTTCCTTCATGGGAGCATGATAGGATAGGATTAATAGGATGAAGTTGAATGTCCCTGTCGGGAAAAGTGTCTTATAAACACAGTACTGCTGTGTACAAAATAGATACTGTACACACTCAGCATACTACATACATTGCGCGTTAATCCTGTCATACACATTGGGAGCATGACTGTCTGATGGGGGCACCACTTCCCGCTGAGCTGAGAGAGAGCCCAGATTCATGGAACTAGGGCTGAGGGGTGGGGCTGGGCTAGGGCTCCTGACTGAGTGCTCAGCCACAGTGACAGGCAGCATGTTGTGTACTAGTAGGTCTCTGGAGGACTGAGACCGATGATTACACTCTGGGGCCAGTCTCAGACTCACACTGCCGTCAGCCATGCCAGAGTTCAACCTGAAGACCCGATTGTTCGGCCGGATGGCCACAATGAACTGCCTCTTAAAGGTCTCACTCAGCACGATGTAGAGGTATGGGTTGACGCAGCTGTTAGCGTAACCCATGCTGATGGCAATGTTGTAGACATAGAGGAAGGCAAAGCTGGGCCTCTGAACCCTCAGGTGGGCCAGCTGCAGGATGTAGTACGGAGCCCAGCAGATGAAGAAGGCCAGGCATATAGCCACAGCCATACAGGTCACCTTACGTGTACGTACTCTCAAGCTGCTCTGGGGCAGGGGGGCCACCGTGGCAGACATGTTCTGGAGGATCTTGAAGAACACCACGCAGATGACGACCAGAGGCAGGGCGAAGGCCAGCACAAACTGGTAGAGGGTAAACCAGTAGGTGTCAGTGGCTGGATTGGGAAGCAGGAGGCTACAGACCACTGAGCCGTCCCCTCTGGGCATAAGGCCAGCATACATCCACACGGGAGTGATGGAGACCAGGGAGAGCACCCACACCAGCCCCACCGCAGCCCCCAGCGGATGGGATGGACCGTGGCCAGGTAGCGGTCCAGAGTCATGACGGTGAGGATGTAGGTGCTCACTATCTGGCTGTTGGAGTCCAGGGCGGTTATGACCGTGCACGTGATGTCACTAAAGCACCAGGAACCGTTGCCCAGGAGCTGGTGGATGAGGAAAGGCATGCCCAGGAGGAGGGGGGGTCCGCTAAAGACAAGCTGAAGATGATGTCCGGCACTGTCTGCTACGCTCGGAACTTGGTCTTCTTCACAATGGTGTAGATGACAATGCAGTTGCCAATAATCCCACAGAAGCAGATGACACCGAAAATGCTGGGCATTAGGACGTTGTGGTAGGGCACATCATTTCTGTAAGTATGACAGGAAAATTACATTCAGTCTCATGTTGCAGTGTCATTCAGACAGGTGTTCGCTTACATACAGTAAGTCTTGATTTTTACTAACAGTATAATGTCACTCCTGGCTGCTACATCACAAAGATCAAAGACTCCAAACTAATCCTCAGAGATGGGAGCTGTCAACTCATGTGGTGCTGATATTCATGGCTTATTATAAACTGGGTTGTTCAAGCCCTGAATGCAGTTGTATATCAGATGGTATCCCAGGGGAATGACAGAACATGTATTTTTGCTGTTTTAATTACGTTGGTAACCAGTTTAAAATAGCAATAAGGCACCTTGGGGGTTTGTAGTATTTGGCCATATACCACACCTCGGCCCTTGTTTAATTAAACCACGCGTTTACATTTAATAATTTCATTCAAATGTGAAAGTCATAGGACTAAATTCCCAGGATAACGTTGAATTCATTAACATGGAGTTTCCATTATAACATTCATGCATGAAATCAGGAAAATCACAGGCTACCTGCTGGACTTTCGGGTGAGTTGTATGATGGGAGAGACGTCTGAGACCAGTTCTCATTCAAGTCCATTTCGAAGTTAGACAAAGCTCAACAAAAGGATGGGCTCTGAATGAAAAATGATGTGAAAACAGGCAAATAACGTAGGCCTAATTACAATCAGAGTAGACTATAGAAATAAATATTCAGTCATCAGTAGGCTATACTATTATTGCTTGGCTACTGTCAATAAAACCCACTGCATGCTCAAACAGATGCAGTCGAATAGTGAAAAGTATTATTTCATAGTGGCAAGAATTGTTGTAATGACATCAAAATATATTCGGGAAATTCCTTGTCCTCATCACAGTCTCAAAAATATAAAACAATGCAATAATAATAATAATAATACTTCTCAGGTGAAACATTTGTAACTACTCAACATTCTTTACAACCCGAATTGTAAACATCTTAGACCCAAAGAAAGGCACGGGCGCCCTTGTCTATGCTGTGCACTGTAATTATTGGTGATGAACCAGGCTCCAATTATTCTAGTACATCAATTAATCAATCAATCAAAGTGGAGACGGGGTGAATTTGTACAAACTGACATTTTCCTGCTCCTATTTCTGTAGCCTCTCCTCAAAATCCAATTCGTCTTCTTCTATCTTTACACCAGTAGTGTTGCTAATCAAAGCACTCCCTCACACAAGAATACTTCTTGAAAGAGAGCCTGTGAGGTTTACAGTGATGTGCCTTGCCAACATTTCATATGGTGGCTTCGCATCCTACCCTATATGGTAGAGAAAAAGAGGAGGGGTACATAGAGACACGTAGTGACAACTGATTTTACATCGTAGCAATAATAGGCTATGTGTGATACCAGTTTGTAAGTGCCTGAGTGCACAATTAACACAGCGCCACTGTCAAGATTGATGCCCGTTTGTGATGGCACTGTTTGTTGGATTGACAACAACTAAGAAAAAAAACGTGCCACAAGGATAGGGGGACATTGACAATAATTCTAAATGTTCGCTATTTGTATTCAAATCATTAATTTCCTTGCCTTTCGTCCCATGACACCAGGGTGTAAGCATTGTTATTTTGTGTGTAGACCGTAGTGGACACCATTTGCCACTAGGTGACGCACTTTCCTATGTTTTCACCATCTAACTAGCTTTGTAACAGAAATGTGTTTTAAATAGTACGACAACACTTTAATCTATATTGCTGCATCAGGCATACCAAAGTTATGTGACAGACAGAGATACATATATTTTCGCGGTACCTGATTATTTTATTTTTTTGAGCAATGCAACCATAGAATTTATGCAGCTAGCTATCAGGTGAAAGTATCGCGATAGATGGTCCAGTGGATCGCAGGCGAGACCCTTGGGCTGGTCAGACACCCTGCTCACAGCGCGAGGCAGGAGCCGAAGCAGCAGCAGCAGCAGCACCCGAAGCATCTGGAAGGAAGCGGAAATAAACGTCGCTGGCTAGTTTGGGTTTAAGCAAAAACAGACGTATTTTGTACATTTACCTCCACTAACAAAACTATAAAGGGTGGATTCTAAACAATAAGGACATTTGATCAAGCAAGAAGTTTACATTTCACAGCTAAACTGGCGGGTGAGTTTTTGTCTCGTTCTACAGAATACGAAGCAAAGGCTAGCCAGCCAGCTACAGTACCCGCTAGCATACGAAAGTATTTTCTTCGTTTTTTGCTTTGGTTAGCTATAGTACTGTAGCTAGCTAATATGCCTATCTGCTTGCCATGCAGTTTTTCCTAGAAACGACGAATTCACATGCATAACTGTACACAAACATTTAACCTGGATATTAAACAAATAACTATTAGTTAAATAGGTTGGTGTTTTTTATGTGTGTTTGTTGTTACTAGTAGCTAGCTAAATAACCGGCTAGCTTTTTCGTTTTGGCTAGTTGCTAGCTAACGTTAGCTTCCTCTTTCAGATGTCTAGCGTTTGAACTGGCTCATAGCTCTAATTCAAAACAGCTGAAAACGGTGTTTAACAATACAACCAAAATAAGTGAATTTAGCTACTGTAACACTTTAGTGCAAATGTAGTAGAATATATATGGCTATATCACTGTCCCTAATGTGGGTACCTAACGTTAGCTAACTAACTAAGTTAACTGACTTGCCTACAAGTGGAAGCTCTGTCACAGATGAAAACAAACTGATAACGAGAGTTGCCAGAAAGCCTCCCATAAACTTGAATGATCAAATAATAACCTAGAAAGATTGTGTTCACCAACTAGCTAGCTAGTCACTTAATATAACGTACTTCGCATGGTTGGTAAGTAAGCCTGGGTAGTGACCTACGTAGCGGAAAGTATCGAATTGATGCAGAAATTGTATATTCCAGTGCGGGTTTTGATTGTTGTGTGTGTATCAAGCAGGTTAAGAAATGTTTAGTAAACAACGAATCTGATTGGAGAGATAGTTAATCACTTCGTATGAGGCATGTTGCACTACAACAAGTACCGTTAGCTACAGACTTTAGCGCTCCCCCATTCCTTGACCCAACAATGGCCTGTCAAATATTGGCCAACCACTAGTGTGGATTTAATTCTGACATTGGTACAGTTCGTTTTGCATTGCCAGGTGCTCCAGGTGGGTTGAGATTTCACTTAATGACCAATGGAATGGTCTAAAATTAATATACTCCGTCCACCCGGGGCACCAGCCATGCAAAACGAACACCACCCATCTCACTGCCGTTTGGTTTGTTTCTTATCAGCATCAAATGTATCAAGTGCACACCCGAGAGATGTCAACTGTCTGCCTTCATCTCTTTTTAGAAGAACATCTGTCAAGTTCAGTCCCATCATCATACAGTGGTCGACCGACACAACATCCAGACATAAACAGAGACGCTAGATATTAATTTGTGGCATGTTTCTCCTTTTTTTGCAGATACCTTCTGTGAGCTTTATGTGAGGATCCAGCCCTAAAGGAACGGGTCATAGACGGGAGGAGCGACTCGGAGCAAGCAACCGATCACGGAATTCTTGAACTGTGTTTTTTATATTGACACTACTGGTCTCCACACATCAACGACAGGGAATAAAACCGCATTCACCCTGACTGACTCTAACAAGTACCCTAAACCCACGGTTATACACAGTTATCCAACAACCAGTACCATGGAGGCAATTGCCAAATACGATTTCAAAGCCACTGCTGACGACGAGTTAAGTTTTAAACGTGGAGAAGTTCTAAAGGTAGGATGAGTACAATTTTTTTGTCTTCAAATTAATTAATTGCAAGGCTTGGTAACTGCTAGTTATCTGCTTTAAAGGATTGTATAATTCACCTGATCGAAGGTTGTACTTTTATTTTTACTGGCACATCAAATTGCTGTTCTGGGAGCATATGCCCCTCAATTGTCAAGAAAAATTACATTTGAATTACACAAACAAGTTTTTCTATTGCAAACCAGCTACAGTAAAATGTTTGTCATGGAAAATATCAAAGACCTTATCGCCCCACGTCTAGTAAATAACAGTAACACAACAGTTTATTTGTCAGAGTTGTTGCCTTCTGCAATGTTCCTCTTTGCACTTTCTTTCCTCAGCCTTTTCTTCACACACAGTATAGTATCGGTATCTAAAGCTACACCTTATTCAATGACTAAGCCAACATCACAGTACGTTCAATACAAGGTTTAGGCCTAGTAGAGTGATGGGGCTCCACGCAGGGAACACAAGGGCTGTGCGGATGGGTTTATTTCACTGTATTGAAATGCCAATCCTGCAACTTCTCTAATCTTACACAACCTGGGGCCAATGGATCACTTCAGACAGCCATCTTACTCAAAGCCTCACTCTCATGCTCCATGAAAAGAGCTCAGTCCATTTTCAGAGCTTGATCATCACAGGACTGCAAGATGTTAGGAAAAAAAAAATGATATGCAAGTGCTCTGGGATTTAAATGTAATCATCATAATCCCTCTGAATGTCAATGGGTTTTAGGTAAAGAGGGGGTAAATTTACCACCTAAGCACACCAGCTATCATATGTTTTATCTGATTTCCGTGTCAAACGATTATGTGTATGTGTAGCAAATGGAGCTAAACCTCGCCCTTGCTAGCAACTACATGTTTGTAAGATTCTGTACACTTTAAATCCTTTGAACTATTTATGGCATTCTGTGGTGTTTTGTGTGGCTATTAGCAGTCGGTACACCCCATCAGAATGCCTCATGCACTATTTGTGTATTAATGTCATGGATGAATGTCAACAGAGATGTTTCCCCCTCTGGGACACTTGATGAACATAACACACCAGGGCAAACCGTCCCTGTTCTTACACCATAATAGCGGTGTGTGTTGACAGGCAACAGGTACCCACCCGCCTCGCATGCAGTTGGAGAGGACACTGCTGTTGAAACAGTATCAGTAGTCATCTCCCATTTATTTTTAAAACCCACCCAGTCTCTTCAACATGAGTCACACTCAGAAAATATGTTCTTGGGTAGCTCAATTATGGGTTTTAAAGCATAGTTAAGTAATGCTTAAAGCTAGTTAAACACAGTGGTCTCTTACACAAGACCCCTATAACCACAGAAACACAATACTCTTCATTTCAAATCTAATGTTATTTGTCACATGTGCCGAATGCAAGTGTAGACCTTTTTTTTTTTCACCTTTATTTAACCAGGTATGCCAGTTTTGAACAAGTTCTCATTTACAACTGCGACCTGGCCAAGATAAAGCAAAGCAGTGTGACACAAACAACAAAGAGTTACACCTTACTGTGAAATGCTTACCTACAAGCCCTTAACCTACAATGCAGTTCAATAGAGTTAATAAAATATTTACTAAATAAATTAAAGGGAAACTTTTCATTGAATTTTAACACAATAAACTAACTATGAGGCTATATACAAGGGGGGCCGGTACCGAGTCAATGTGCAGGGTACAGGTTAGTTGAGGTAATTTGTACATGTAGGTAAGGGTAAAGTGACTATGCGTAGATAATAAACAGCGAGTAGCAGCAGTGTAAAAGCAAAAGGGTGGGGGTGTCAATGTAAATTGTCTGGGTGGCCATTTGATCAATTGTTCAGCAGTCTTATGGCTTGAGGGTAGAAGCTGTTAAGGAGCCTGGACCTAAACTTGATGTTCCGGTACCTCTTTTCGTGCGGTAGCAGAGAGAACAGTCTATGACTTGGGTGACTGGAGTCTTTGACCATTTTTTTAGGCCTTCCTCTGACATGCCTAGTATTTAGGTCCTGAATGGCAGGAAGCTTGGCCCCAGTGATGTACTGAGCCGTACGCAGTACCCTCTGTAGCTCTAGGACAGGTCCAACGCTGGGGTGACAAGGAGTAGGCTAGCCAGAGATTCTCCCGTCCCTCCTAGCCTCAGATGCCAGCGTGGTGCTGGGCCCCTGTGATCCAACATCCCCTTCGCCCCCAGCAGCACCGAGCTCTGCATAAATATTAATCAGAGAGCGAGGCGGCGAGCAGCTTGATGGCAGAACGCAAAACCTGCAGCACAGTGAGACTCTAAAATTCCTGCAGGAGTTGCGTAAGCCGCAGGCTAGACCGCCACGCGCACACATGGCCACATTGACAGAGATCAGAGAAAGACCCGTGGAATACTGGTGTGAGCGAAGAGCCAGAATTAATTTTGATTGCATGGGCATCTAAAAAACATGTACTTGAAAGGTTCTCCCCCCAACAGTTTAATTTCAGCCCTCATCTAAGTGCTAACTTTGTAATAAGTAGGTCCTGCCATATGAGAACACGTCTCATATCTGTGGTAGAAATGTTTAAATGGCCTTGTCCATTCTGCCTCCCTTCATCCAGCCCTTCGTATGTGTCAGTAAGATCTTGAGTTCTCTCATGCCTCTTGAATATCGTTACTTATAAATATGAAAAGGATTGTATGCAGACTAGGTGCAGTCAACTTTGCTTTTTAGTCTCTGGCAATGTATGAATTCATTTTGGCCTGTTTTTTTGTCTTCGTACGTGGTTCGCTATGGGGTTTTGAAGAGGCCTTATCTCACCAGGGGGCTCTGGGGGAGAGAGGGCTCAGAAAGTAGAGCTAAATATAAGGGTTCTTATTAAATTTGCATATCAGGAAGAAAAAAAATCGCAGCCAGAATCATTAGTGTTACTCTGAAAGAAGTTAACTTCTAGAAGTAGACAGCACGCTACCCAGAGTGAAATGTTTGTTGATTGGGCGATTCAGACAGTCTGTTTTTTACCCTTCCAAATCCATTTTTAATACTTGATCACATAAGATCCTCAACACGGAGAAGAATATTGTCAGCCTGTCTACCTTGCAGAGGCATGAGTTTGAATGTGAAAGGAGTATGCACTACCAGAGCATGGGGAGGTCTAGGGTTCATTGTCCTAGAGAATGTCTTTAAGTAAGTGCTTTTGGCTAGCCCCTCCTGCTCTGTCCCTGGAACCTTGCATCTCATAATCCTGTCTCTGTGTGCTGCCTTTGTTCTTTGGCTGACATGTTTTGGATTCATTTTCTAGGAATCACCAGGGGGTCCTCAGAAGAATGATTGGGGCTTCTCACTTACGGGTGAATCCCATTTGAATTCAATCACTTTGACAGCATCCCTTTTTATTTAAACAACATTTTCCATACATGTTTGCCCATTTTGCATACCCCACCGCACCATGAGACATCCATGTCTTCATTACTGGAAAAGATAAGTAGTTGAGTTTGATATCATTTAAAATCTCCAGGGGTGCCGTACTACTATGACTGACCGTGTAAAACAACACATTTCACTGCACCTGTCCAGTGTATGTGACAATAAAAACCTATAAACAGGGTTGTCAAACTATTTCATAATTAAAAAAAAATAATAATACTAAATATAAATGCAATAATTTCTAAGATTTTACTGAGTTACAGTTCATAAGGAAACCACTCAATTGAAATAAATAAATTAGGCCCTAATCTATGGATTTCACATGACTGGGAAAACAGATATGCATCACTTGGTCACAGACACCTTAAAAAAAGATAGGCGTGAATCAGACCACCATTTGCCTCATGCAGTGCGACACCTCTCCTTTGCAGAGAGTTGATCAGGCTGTTGATTGTGGCCTGTGGAATTTTGTCCCACTCCTCTTCAATGGCTATGTGAAATTGCTGGATTTTGGCGGGAACTAGAACACGCTATCATACACGTCAATCCAGAGCATCACAAACTTGCTCAATGGGTGGCATGTCTCGTGAGTATGCAGGCCGTGGAAGAGCTGGGATATTTTCAGCTTCCAGGAATTGTGTACAGATCCTTGCGACATGGGGCTGTGCATTATCAAGCTGAAATATTAGGTTTTTGCACGACAATGACCCTCAGGATCTCGTCACGGTATCTCTGTGCATTCAAATTGCCATTGATAAAATGCAATAGTGTTCGTTGTCCGTAGCTAATGCCTGCCCATACCATAATCCACCATGGGGCACTCTGTTCACAATGTTGACATTCCTGCAGTCAGCATGCCAATTGTACGATCCCTCAATTTGAGACATCTGTGGCATTGTGTTGTGTGACAAAACGGCACATTTTAGTGTGGCCTTTTATTGTCCCCAGCACAAGTTGTACCTGTGTAATGATCATGCTGTTTAATCAGCTTCTTGATATGCCACACTTGTCAGATGGATGGATTATCTTGGCAAAGGATAAATGCTCACTAACAGGGATGAAATACAAATTTGTGCACCAACATTTTTGAGAAATAAGCATTTTGTGCGCATGGAAAATTTATTGTATCTTTTATTTCAGCCAATGATACATGGGACCAATACTTTACATGTTGCGTTTATATTTTTGTTGTGTAATACATTTAAAAAAAAAAAAACGTTTAACGCCTATCTAAAAAACGTTAACATTTTATTTTTAAAATATCCGCTTATGTTATAGCTTAGACCAGGGCTGCCCAACCCTCTTCCTAGAGATCTACAGTCCTGTGGGTTTTCAGTCCTACCCTAATTTAACACACCTGGTTCTACTTATTAGCTGCTCAACAAGACCTTAACTAGCTGAATCAGATATGCTAAATTAGGGTTGGACTGAACCTACAGGACAGTAGATCCCCAGGAAGAGGGTTGGGCACCCTATTTTATATCTGAGGATGATGTTGTGTCCACCATCGGTTGAGACACGCTCTTGGATACAGGGTGGGTTTCGTTTCAATTATAGAAATATTATTAATAGAATGGACCTATCCCTTCATACCACTGCAATTTAGCTGGTACACATTTTACATTTACATTTTAGTAATTTAGCAGACGCTCTTATCCAGAGCGACTTACAGTAGTGAATGCATACATTTCATGCATTTTTTTAAATATTTTTTTTTGTACTGGCCCCCAGTGGGAATCGAACCCACAACCCTGGTGTTGCACACACCATGCTCTACCAACTGAGCCACAGGGAAGCCATTGCAATTGATATTTTAACTTTTTTAAACGTTTAACTTCTACCAAAAAGATGTCCGTTCTACCAAAAATATGCGTTTTTAGATCATTGACATTTTAAGGTTAAAAGACAATGTTGAATTTAAAAAAAATGAAATCACGGAATTATAAAATAGGTAGACAACCCTGTTTGTCAACTTTTTTAAAAATGATATCAAACTCAACCGTTTATCTTTTCCAGTGATGAAGACATGGATGTTTCATAGTATGGCCGGGTATACAAAATAGGTGAACTTTAAGCACGTTTATCTGTTGAATGTTTTTGCATTCATGTCCAAAAAGTAACTTTCTGTGCAGTTCTGCAACGGGCAAATATGAATGGAAGGTTTTGTTTAAATAAAGAGGTGTGCTGTCAAAAAGTGATTGAATTCAAATGGATTTATTACCCTTTCATCATAATTGCCTTTGTTATGGGAATGAGTGCAGGGGGTGAGCTGACTGGGAAAGAGGGGTCATTAACAGAACAGTGCCGAGCAAGCTCCACATTCGGAGACGGGATGGTCGCCCTATTTAGAGCAACACCCCCCAGAACAGCAGTTTTTCTGCAGTAGCAGTGACTTGCCAATGTCACTCACTGAGGTTTTCCCTTCAGAGTCGTTCACAGAAATAGAGGGGAGACAGAATCTGAAATGGGGAGGCGGTGCTTGGTTGATGGCTACCTTATCTGGCACCACCAGGTTTGAGGGGAACCGTAGTCTGTTCACTTGACAAGTCTCCCTTTCTCCAACTATCACTCTTAATTTCTTACCCCCCCTTCCTCACTCTACTGATAGCAGGGCGTATGTCTGAATGTTCTCCCCTCCAGATTACTCTTCTGTGGGACATGACAGAACATGCCCATATTCTCTCTCCATCCCCCATAATGCCCACAGGCGCCTCACATCGTGGCATGTTTAGCATGTAGGCTAAACCACGAAATGAAGCTGAGCGCACCAGCTTCCATGTGATGGACTATTTTCGGCTGCTTTTGTTTAGCAAGTTTTTTTTTTTTTGGGGGGGGGGGGCATGCATTGGTGAGGCATACCTTTTATTGACTGCAATGCAAATGCCATTGCAGAGTTTACTACATGTGCAATGCACATACGATAATGCCTAAGATTGTGTTTTCAGTCTTTGCCATCCGCCTAAACCTTGAAGGCTGCTTGGAGCAACCACTATTTGCTAAGATGGGTTTTTCTTCAGACCAATTGTTCCCCTGAGGTAAGGTAATCATCAAAGTGTACCGAGCATAACGGGATTATTACACTTAAAAAGATTAATCCAGGGGTTGTGTTCTGCCTTTTGGCAAGCTGCCGTTCCATATCATTGTGACTGTTTGAGGTTGGCCGCTTTCTATTTGCGGAGAGTGGGATTTGTCCTTTTTAGGTTTGGCCTGCTCCCAAACTAGCAGGGCTGAGAGTCACTAGTTGCAAGGTAGAGTTGGTCACATTTTAAATGGCCTGCTACATGGCTAGTGCTCAAGATTGACCTTTTTTGTCTGCCTTATGTCTCAAACAGCAGTGCGATCATTTCTGTGTACAGAACAATCACTTCAGATAGTCTACTTATTGTATGACTGGTTCTACGGCACAGAAAGGAAATGAACACATAAATAGGCCTGGTGTGAATCTTAATCAACTCCTCCAAATAGCCTGTTTTTAATGGGTAATCATTTGGTGGGTGCTTTGTCGTTGGTTTTGTCTGTCTTAGTTGGCACTTGCTGGCCAAGACTGCTGCTTCCATTCAGTCTGGACATTTTGATATGTGATAAAGCATCAGTCAGTTTAATTTTAGGGTATCATATCAGACAGCTGTCAGTGTGATATTTTAAAAATGGGAAAGGAAACTAGGTAGCTCAGCCATTCTGTTTCCAAGTCTGTGCAGTTTTATGCAAATTGTCATGTTCACATACTGTAAAGTAGACTGAGTAGTCTTGTGATTGATTGACAAAGGTCTAGCCTACGCCTACATACCTACATTAATCTATTTGAAGGTATTTATCATGATAATGTGTAACTTTCACCTCTTTAAAGCTTAGTATCTGTTTCTTTTGTCTACTGAATTATTAAACCCAGTTTAGTTTGCATGCAGGGTATTGCATTCAATAATCCATCCAAGATTGAGTATCAGTGTCTGAGGCACGCTTCTCTCAACATCTATCTCCAGTACTGCCTGCTAGTGCTAAGCCTAAGCATCTCTGCTTTCGAGACAAGGGGTCTCTCTCACGAGAGGATGGCCTGTGTTGAGGCTTTGTTTATTCAAAGCCCCCAAAGTCGCCTTAAGTGCACCGGCATGGAGAAATGTGGTGTTTGTATTCTATTTTCTATCCCCCTCCACCACACAGGAGCATCTGTTGAGCCCTTGTGTTTCACACAATGTGTCGTCTCTGTGCCACCTCTCTCTCGGTGTGTCACTGTTAGTCTCTGGGTGGCTGAAGCCTAGACTGTAAGAGTCTCTGTCCTCTGAACAAGATTGTGAGTTGGCCCTCTCAAACCAGAAGCTGTGCTGTCATGTCAGTGCCTACAGTCTGGTGGTGTAGCTGATGAAAGAAAGGGTTGTATATGTCAGTGATTGATAAACTGTATGTCAATCACGGGATATCAACTGAAGGCCTCTTAAAGCTGAAATAGGATTCTTAATCCAAACAGTTGCGAAGATGTTTAGCGACTAGCTGGTGCCACACAGCAATTTATTTCAACCTCCGCCTGCTTTTAGAAAAGACCCTTTACATAACTAAAGCTCCACCATTGATGGGATGAAAGGGGTGGGATTGGAATGTAACATGCATTAATCGCCTCATGCTGCTGCTTTGTTGTGTTTCATAAACATGACTGTATTTTTACAGAAATATAAAACATTCTATAATCCAGATTCAAAAGATCGACTCTGTGAAATCAAGATATCTTTAAACCTCTTTCCCTCAGTATTCAGTCAGAAGGTTCTGTGTGTGAATACGACAGCAGTCACTTTGGATTATTAGTTTGCGTTACTGATTTCTCTCGCTAGAATGCAATGTCTGGTTGAATAATTAAGGTGCACTAAAGCCCATGCTATTTGTATTTCTTGGATTAGAGCTGGTCATGATTTTTACATGTTTCCTGAAGGCCATTATTGTCTTATTACGTGGTGCTCTTGGGAGCTCTTTCCATTGCCTGAAAAGAGGGAAGTAAGACTTAAACTGGTTCTATTTCTAGAACTGACAAAAAGTCAGTGTTTTTACCATGATTGAGCTGTTGGAAAGTTTGGTGGAAATTAGTCTGTGCATGCATTTTGTGTGTGAATGTATATGTAGCCTATTTGTGATCTCTTTGATGTTACCCTTTCAATGTGCTGCCCTTCATGTGTTTTCTGAGAGAGACTGTAAGAACACTGCTGACCTGCAAATTACTTTTACATTTTTTTTCCTTAATTAACCAAACCCTGACCCTAACCCTTAACCTAATTTGAACAAATTCTGAAATTAAATATCGGTTTGCAGGTCAGAAGTGTCCGCATAGCTTTTTCAGTGTTTTCTGTGTGATGAGTGGTTATAGCCACTCATGTGACCTGCTTTTGATTCTGACCACAGTGGGGATGTGTGGTCCTGTTGGTTTCACATTGTGTTGAGCATTCAGGTTGCACTGTTCCTCGGCCTCTACCTCTGACTCACACAGCTGATTGACCAGCCAGGGCTCCTCTAATTTGCAGCTCTGAGTCACACCAAAATGTATCCCTCTTATTTGTTACACGCACAGACTAAGCGGACAATCACATTCTGACAGCAACAATGGCTGAAATGATCCTACAAAAAAAAGGCTTTTTTTCTACTCTTTTTTTTCTCGCTCTGTTTAGCTTACTAAGAGTTCTCAGGTGCTTGATGGTAGTCTTGGCCCTGAATTATACTGTCTATATTAGGCTAACTGTAACTGAAGAACATGTACCTCATATAGACATCTTTGTCTGTGTGTGTGGTGTTGCACAATGTTTTTCTCTGCTTATCAGTAAATGGCGTACACAACAGAGCTGTAACTCCTACCTTCCTGTTTTTATTAAACATACATTTTAAAGCTGTTAGATATTCCTTAGATTCTGTAGAGTTTCTTTACATATTAACCTAAATAGTCAAGTGTTAATAGAATAATCTTAGCCCACACTAAAATGTACGTAGCGAATATGAAAAATATCTGGTTAATTTTTTCTTCACATTGTGCTGATTGGCTTAGTTTCACAGTGTGTCATGTGATTTTGCATCAGCGTTATAAAGGGGAAGGAACTCATTTTAGTTTTGGGGGGGTTTCAAAAAATTATCCTTTGGGTTAGGGTTTAAAATGATACACTAATCTCAATATGACGAGATCTGCTTGACAGTTGTCATTTTACATCTCAGTTGGAAAGGAGGCCTATTATATCTCATGCCGTTATAGGACTGGAATCAAAAGATGGGGCCTCTGCCTCTGACAATGGAACTTGAGGCCCCCTATTCTTTATGCTCTTGGCTAGTTCTCCTTTGAGAAGCATGAATGCAGCCAGTGCTTTTTCAGATCTATTTGTACAGCAAAAGACAGCCCTCTATTTGAGAACCAGAGTGCCATTATAATGCGGCCAATGCCATATTGTAGAAGCAGTGAGCTGTAAATCTCCTTTTTTATCTGCCCTAGATGTTTTTCCTATGGGCACCTCAAGTCAGTCATGCCATATGGCAGGGCAGCCAATACCTCATTACTGTGCTCTTCTAGCACAACGGAAGCTAAGGCTACATGAGCCATGATGCCAGATGCATCCAGTCAGTGTATGTCGTGAAATAAAAATGTTACTGATTTTTAAAGTCATTTTATAGTTTTTAGGCTATACTGTACATTTACTCACCCATCTCAAATCATCCACCGTTAATAAAAACTCCTGAGGGGAATAGCCTAGTAGTGTTTAGGTTTGTGACTTGAATAACTTCTTGTGTCGTGTATTACATATAAGCCTCATTTATAAACGTTGCATACATTTCTGCATGCGCCATGTCTGACAAGTCTGCGTGTGTACAAAAATAGAGATTGATAAACTTGGAGCATGCCATACATTTATGATTTTTACCCCTTTTTCTCCAAAATTTTGTGGAATCCAATTGTCTCATCGCTGCAACTCCCGTACGGACTCGGGAGAGGCAAAGGTTGAGAGCCGTGCGTCCTCCTAAACACAACCCAACCAAGCTGCACTGCTTCTTGACACAATGCCCACTTAACCCGGAAGCCAGTCACACCAATGTGTCGGAGGAAACACCGTACACCTGGCGACCACGTCAGTGTGCACTGCGCCCGGCCCGCCACTGGAGTTGCTAGTGCGCGATGGGACAAGGACTTCCCTGCCAGCCAAACCCTCCCCTAACCCGGACGACGCTGGGCCAATTGTGTGCCGCCCCATGTGCCTCCCGGTCGCGGCCGGCTGCGACAGAGCCTGGGCTTGAACCCAGAATCTCTGGTGGCGCAGCAACACTGTGATGCAGTGCCTTAGACCTCTGAGCCACTCGGGAGGCCCCGCGCATGCCATACATACTCATGTTTCCCTTATATACCAGACCTGCACCGTGAATGAGCATTGAAACTGCCTGGAAAATGTCCTCCATTCACCTTTTATGGTGACAATAACGCACTTTATTTGCTGTATAATTTGGCACTATTTTGAATTAGGCCATGGCAGTTTGGTAAAAAAAGCAGCAATTGCGTTTTTGATCACATTTCTGTAGACGTGTGGGCAGAATGTTCTGGTATTCTGCAGACAACATGCATCCTGCCTGTGCATATTTTGCAACATTGGTTGTATGTTGGAATCAATTTAAATGTAGGCTACAGCCCACACTTCTATACAAACAACGAGTTGTTAAATATTTTATCAATAAATTGTTTCCATGTCCTGCCTTGGTATAGGCTCTGAGATTAAATAGGTTTATGATGTCATGCTCCTATCGTACAGCAATACTGTAGCCTCTTCCATACTGTCAAATATTTTACATAAGCTACCGGTCTATTTACTGTGTTGGCAGAATGTTTAATGTATGCTGTATTTAGAAAAGGACTGTGACGACAGTTTCTGAAAGAGAATATAATGGCAAATTGTGGTTAACCTGTTAAATTCGTCTGTAGGCTATAAACTGCGCTGCCTGTGGAATCACGTACAGCAGAACTTGAAATGCATGGCTTTTCTATTCATTTATGCTCAATTGAATAAGTGATGTGCATGGTAGTTTGTTGTATTCAGGAATATGAACCCATCATGGCCAGAAAAGGTGAGGAATTTATTCTGTTATGAGTCCTATGACAAATTATTTTAGATTACAAAAAATATAAAACACTAGAGCTCTATTCGAATGCTCATACTAACTGCACTAACTGTACTATTTGTGACTTTAAATTGAGTATGTAGTATGCTTATAGGTCATAGTATGGATATAGTTAGTATGCCAAAAGTTCCCGGATGTTGACCTAAATTCGCCAAAATACGAAGTATACGAGCAGTGGACACTGCGTGCTTTTAGGGCCCATAATGCGATTCTTCAGAAAATGGGCATGCTAGCCAGTTAGCTTGGGTGCTTGACTGCCGTGAGGTCAGAACGCCCGGATCAACCCTACTCCTCAGCCAGAGCATCCAGTGTGCGCTCTGAACGCTCCGAGAACGATACGCTCTGAATTTACAAATGGACAATCTGACAATGCTCTGGATTTACGAACGCCCAGAGCTCACTCTGGCACTTGAGATTGAATTTAGGAACACACCTGAAATCGTAAAATGTTTAGCTAGTAATTTGTTATGCTAGCAAGAGGTTGCATAGCAACAGCATCAACTTCCGGTAGACAGGCGATGCGCTAGTACGCTCAACTGAAAGGATACCGTTTGTTTACAGTATACTAAAATGAACTAATAGTATTTAGTGTGTATATACTCATTAAGTATGGAGTATACAATATGTTAGTATGTGTATTCGAACACAAGCTAGATTTTCTCTCTTCTCACTAACGGCAAATGGCTGCATCTTGTTATTGGGCTGTTTTTTTTAAGTAAGTGTGTCATCCAATATCCCATTTGCACAAAATACTTACTTGCCTGCTTGCAATACAATACTTCAACCACTAGAAGAAGTGCGTACGCATAGTCCAAAGTTTGCATGGAGGAAAGGACATCCTCACATCAAGTTCAGTTTTTATAAACTGGCGCACTCACGCTTTTGGGGTATATAAAAGAGGTTTATAAAATACATATTTCTCAGTCCCATTTTACACAACAATTTCTGAGAGATATTGCATCCTATCTTTAGACCTAAGCACTGGGAAAGTGGCTGGATGTTACCTTTTCTTATTGCTTTGTATCCAATCACGTCTCAGGTTATCAAGACAACTTGACGTCATGCAGCCCTGATATGAGCTCCAGTCAGGCGGTGCTCCACTTTCGCTCCCATAAAGCAGCAATAACTGACGACCAGGAGAAGGCCACAGAGGAGAGTTTGCCCGGTAGCCTTCAGCAGCGTTCACTCACACTCATTTCCTTCGTAAATAAATAAAGATGAATAGCTTGACTGGCTGGCAAATTTAGCTCCTAACAGATCTTAGAAACCTGCCCGCAGAGCATGGTCTAAGGCCCTTCTCTGCCTCTCTCTTCCCCTCTCTACTCCTCTTCTGCTGCTGAACTGGAGGCTGGTGTTGAGCAAACACTCTCCCATTTGGCACTGTGAATGGTAAAGGATGGCCTTAATTGGTCAATATTAGAGCTGAGCGAAATGGACAAAAATCTATATCATGATAAATTGCCTGAATTCATGCGATAATGATAAATTGAAGTTAATAACATTTAATGTGCACCTTTTTTAAATGATCGTTTAAACTACTACTAGTTTGATGGTTGTACCTATCAATTGTCCCATTAACAACCCCCCATATTGGCAAATATTTCATTTCAAACTTTACATTTCTCTAGTGTAGGCTACTTATCGTAATGAACAATGTCAGCAAAATGCCTGTGATGGGTATGGTCGGTGTCGATAATTTTCAGGTTTATCGTCCCAGCTCAAGTCTATATCCACCTTTTTTAATCTTTCACCCTGCAAACTGATCAGAGCTGTGCTGTTTTAGGAGTATGCGCCACAGTAAAGTGGGACAGTCCCTCCTACTTCAGAGTGCTGGGAACCTTGGATTGCAGATTGAGCTTGTGCACTGGCACATGTGTGTGTGCAGTGCAGCTCTCACCGCAGCTTAGCTCACTTCCTGTTTGGAGCCTCTTCCACCCCCAGCAGCTTCCTGTCTCCGCGGCACAGTCGATCACTACACCCCACACCATCAGTGCTGCACTGGATTACAAAGTGAAAAACGGCATGTAAGAATACACCAGCCTCTGGGTCTCTTACTCATCACCAAAGAGTAGCTGGATCAGCTATATTGAACAACAGAAATACAAATGCAACATTTTAAAGTTTCATGAGCTCAAATAAAATATCCCCGAAATGTTCCATAAGCACAGAAAATGTATTTCTCTCACATTTTGTGCACACATTTGTTTACATCCCTGTTAGTGAGCATTTCTCTTTTGCCCAAGATCATCCATCCACCTGACAGGTGTGGCATATCAAGAAACTGATTAAACAGCAGGATCATTACACAGGTGCACTTTGTACTGAGGACAAAAGGCCACTTAAACAATGTGCAGTTTTGTCACACAACACAATGCTTCTGAGTTCTGAGGGAGTGTGCAATTGGGGTGCTGACTGCAGGAATGTCCACCAGAGCTGTTGCCAGAGAATTTAAGGTTCATTTATCTACTATAAGTAGCCTCCAATGTCGTTTTAGAGAATTTGGCAGTACTTCCAACCAGCTACGGACAACTAACACAATTGCATTTTATCAATGGCAATTTGAATGCACAGAGATATTGTGATGAGATCCTAAGGCCCATTGTCGTGCCATTACGTGTTCTAGTTCTCGCCAATATCAAGCAACTTCACACAGCCATTGAAGAGGAGTGGAACAACATTCCACAGGCCACAATCAACAGCCTGATCAACTCTATGCAAAGGAGATGTCGCACTACACGATTTAAACGTATGTCAGACCAGATACTGAATGGTTTTCTGATCCATACCCCTTTTTTTAAAGGTATTTCTGACCAACAGATGCATATCTGTATTCCCAGTTATGTGAAATCCATAGATTAATGAATTGATTTCAATTGACTGATTTCCTTATATTAGCTGTAAAATCGTTGAAATTTTGACATGTTGCGTTTAGATTTTTGTTCAGTATATTTAATCATACTTTATGATCCCATATAACATTTTGTTTACACAACCCCTCTTTTCAACCCCTTTCTCTTTTTAATTGCAGCTTGTTCTTTTTTCTCAGTTGTGATCCTTTTTTGGGGGGGGGGCTCTCCATATCACTATCCACTAGCTTTTACTCTCAAAGGGGGAGCTCTGAAGCTTTTAGCCAGTTACTTCTTCTAAGCCTCCGATTAATCTCCCCCATCACTTATTAGCTCTCTGCGCAGCTATCGATCCCATCTCCCATTAGATTTACCACAGAGGAGAGAAGAGCTGTGCCCTCTTATGCTGATCATTCCCCTCACTCCAGTCCAGTTCTGACCAGAGCCTGATTAATACATCAGGAATCCTCTGAGCAGACAAGTTGACTCAAACCAGATCAGATCCAGTAATTGTATTTTCTATTTTTTTATTCCCAGAACCCTACAGTTAAATTATCGGCCTGTTTTTAAGTCCGCAGGAGTGGAAAATGGTTAAATCCCTGCCGTGGTGCTTAGTGTGAAGTTTTTGGTTCAGCTGAGGGCCTCTGCTTCGCCATTCTCCCAGCCAGGAACCTTCCAAGTTCCCCTGCCGTGTTAAGGGACCAGCCACGTTGTGTGTTTCAGTAGCTGTAAGTGTAGCTAGTGAGAGTCATGGGGTTTCTCTAATTAAGTGTGGCGTCCCATGAGAGTGGGGCTTAAATAAGCCTATGTCTCCCCCTCCCCTCTGTTGCCAGAACAGCGCTAATGTGACCCTATTTGGTAGCAGGGGAACTTTTCTAGAAGTTGTCTTGGAACACATTCTATGACACAAGCCATGGCAGCCCCCCCCCCCGCTTCTAGTAATGTGGAGTTTTAACGCTGCACCTGGCTGACTTGCAGAAGTGTATCACGGCTGTGAGTCATGTTTAGGAGACAGAAGTTAAGAGGAGGAAGTGATTGAACAGTGAACATGGTGTCCCTTAGCAACACAGTGGAAGGCTTTCTGTCCATGACACTACCTGCACCCTGTTGTCACTGCCCTCAGAAGGACATAAATGGAAATGGCAAATATTGCCTTACTGTGTTAATGGACTGAAACTGAGCCTTGACTGTTTGGCATCCCATCTCTGGGGAAAGCAAGCGGCAGCGGGCCCGCTTGCTTGACACTGATTCACCCTGGCGCCCACCCATGCTGGCCCAGGAACCAAAGGACAAGATCGGGCTCTTCATGTCAACACAGTGGCTCTCTGCTACCTGTCTCCTAGTCTCTCCATCATCCACAGTGTCTGCTGGCTCTGCGCTCGCCAGAGCAGTAAATGCTATCTGCCCAGAGTCAGCTTGTGGCTCTCATGGGGAAATTGGGATCAGAGCAGGCCATTGCTTTAGTCAGGCATCACTGGGCCTGATGGCTGGATGAGTGTGTGAGTCACTGATAAATATCTAACCAGATAATGTCACAGGCTCCCTGTGTGCGTCTCGGTTTATGGGCGAGGGCATTGAGGCAGGCAGACACCTGTGGGTTGGATGGAGCCCCAGGGTTCTCTGCATTGCAGTGTGGACACAAACTGAGTCACTCTCCCTCAACTTCTCTCTCTCGCTCTCTCTCGCTCTCTTTCTCTCTCATATTTATATATATATATATATATATATATATATATATATATATATATATATATATATATATATATATATATATATATAATCTCATGTCATCCTTTCACCCGTACCTCTCCACTGTGCTGTAGTTGAGAGATGAGATTAGTCTGTCCCCTACCCCAGTAGCGGCTGGCCATGAGCTCATCACCATGAGCCCCTGGAGACCACCAGACCCAGGCTGCTGCTGCTAGCCTACGTCTCAGCTGGGCTCAGGGGGAGAGTGAGTTTGCTAGTGAGAGTGGGGAGGGAGGCGGCTGCAGCGTGCACTCTAACATGGTAATCCGTCGTGGGCAGCCTGTGAAGCTCGTTAAAGCGCCCTTCTAAAGCAGGGATTATGGTGGCCCAATGCTCCTTGATCACAGCTACTGGACATAAACACCCTGTTAGACATCTCTCTCTCTCTTTCACTCTCTCACACGCTCTGCCTCCTTCTCCATGCTGCAGATAAACCACATCTAATGGTTCTTTATGTATGTACGATAAAGGATGATTCTAGCCAACATAAAGACTTGTAGAATCTTCTTATTCTGTTGTCCGTTTTGTGTTTTATTTTTGTCACACACACTCTGTTCTCTCTGCTTATATTGTTTACATGGGAACAAACTGTACATGGAATATAGGCTACTGCTAAATTGGACTTCATACACGCCGTGTGGGGCTGGCTGCTGCCATAAAATAGAGATGCCCTCATTTACTATTTACCCGGAGGACTTTTCTTGAGCTGATCACAAGGAGTGTGAATCCTCTGAACTGGTCCATCATGCCTCCTCCTGAGAGGAGCATGGCTTCGTAGGGTAGCAGTGAGTCGAAGCCGTAATTAGGACTCCTCTGCCACCCCTGTCTCCTCCCTGTTAATGCAAATCACCCTTCCTGCTCTACTGTGAAGAGAGGAGCGAGTATCAATCTCTTTTGGTTTGCTGCTTATTTTTGGTCCTTCCCATCCCTGGCTGTCCCCATTCCCCAGATAACCTCCTCAGGGGATGGGGATTGGGCAGGGGGTGTGAGCAGACTGCTGCTCTCCTCACTGACTGGCTTCACTGTAGCACATTCTACTGGAACCCTTTCTCCTTACACAGAAGTAGTGTGGAGTTATGGCTGAATCTCCAGTGTAGGCTAATCTCAGTGTTTTAGAACGTGTCAAGTGCGACCAGTAATGGGGTTGTCTGAATTGTTCTCTAACCCTCCACTGCTGATGATGGAAGCCAAAATGCCTTTTGCTTATCTGTTTCAGGGAGCATGTTGCACAATCTTTAGATTATCGTGTAGAGTAGACAGACCCGACCTCCATTGTAATAATGGGTAGTCCATTCCACCAATGAGCAGTTGGTAAAGCTGGCATTGACCAGAGCTGAACCCTAATTCCATACTCCATACAACAGCTGGCCTTCAATACAGATGGCTGTACACAGTGCCAGATTTAGTCCTTTTTAATTCTAGACATGAAGAAATTCTAATCCAACAGACAAGAATTGAAATTTGGATTAACCTCATCTCTGCTCTCTACATATGCGTCACTCTAAGTCCTGTTTGAGACCCTTTCATATTTTACTTTCCCCGGTGCCTTGGTTTATGAAGTGGTACTTAAAAAGCCCTAGTGATTTCATGATGTAACGTATTGGTCCAGTCACCTCAGTTGAGTTTGAGCTGACTAGGGGAATGCAGCTGTGGGGTGGCGGGGCGGCTCCCCATGTGGTAAAGGCCCTTAGCATTGTGTTAATTACAGGAGTGTTGGAGTGCTTCATTAGCAGCAGGGTAAGCTTCTCTTTCTGGTGCATATCAGCACTCCTCCTCAGAGCGAGTGTCTGCTGCCTTGCTGTGGGGAAGGAGGGTCAGTGTGCTCTTGACCTTCCCCAGTCTGTTGGACTCAAAGCCCAGCCGCCAACGTGTCAACATACCAGGCCTTCCAATGGGTGCATTCCATGTTCGCCAAACTATTTGCTTTGTCACGTTACTTTCACAGATTTTGAATACAGCTACTGTCTCTCGTGCGCTCATACACTACACACAGGCAGCATTGTCAGATGATGAACAGAGGCCTTGTTTGCGGTTTTATCCGTCATGATCCTAATTCATACGATTCAATTGTCCGTGTGTGTTGAGGACAGGGTAAACTGATAAAGATAACCCTCGTTTTTCTGTTCCCGTCTCTCAAAAAGTTGAACAATGGTTAAATGTGAGTAGACAAGTTAATGAACCAGCTGTTGTTCATCCATCCAGCGATTAAGCATGTGGGTTTTTAGCTCCGTTGTTTTAATTGTAAATGCACGACAGAAGTCCATTATCAGAAACAACAGGCCTGGGAGGCCCATAGTTTGAAGAATCTTTATCTACTGGCCTCAGTTAATTTCACACTCCAGCATAATCCACAGTCTTGATTAATAGAAATGGTCTCTGGGTTGCGTCCACAGTACAGACGCCTGGCTATCAGTCACCTCCCCTCCTCCTCCTCTCACGCTAGGCTACACCAAGTAACCAGCCGGGTCTGTAAGCTATGCTAACGTCAGAAGAAGACCCGCTCCACATGTTTATGTCAGCTACTCTCTCATCTGCGTTGGGTTGTCATTGAAGTCTGCTTTGGGGATGGTAGTCAGTCAGACCAAGGGGTGCAGAGTTCATCATTATGCGTCTCAGGCTTGGCCACCAGGGTTTTAGTGGGGGTCTGAGAAGCGCTGTGTGTGTGAGGGGGAGCCGGGCTGCTCAGTGGCAGCTGTGGAGGAGATTATCCCCTGGACCTCAGCCTCGCTAATAGAAACTCCTGAATCTATTGTGCCTCAGTCAGATTAAAAAAACAAAAAAATCTCTTTAGAGGGAGGGAATGCAGAGTGCCCACAGAATGGCATTAACATAATGCAGGCCTGCCATGGAGCACATGAAGACAGAGCAACGCACAGTCACAGTTCTGGTGTTGCCTTCTCTGAAAGAAACTGCCTTCAAAGCAAATGTTTTAATATTTTTCACATCAGCCGTGGCTCTTTCAGCATAATTTTTTAAAAGTGTCATCAGACCGTTTGCCCTAGACCTCGAGTTGAGTTTGATGTGAGAGAATTGTCCTTCATAGCCATTGTCAGTTAAGAGATACAGTAAGAAAACTGGTTAAGCAGAATCAGCCAAGCAAGGTAAACAAGCCAACTAGGTTTACGGCTTTACCGTTTAAAGGAACTGCCTTGTGGTTTCATGTTATCATGGAACTACTTATGGAAGATTGAATGTTTTCAGCCTTTAAAAGCAACTCGGTCATAATCTGAGTAAACAGTCCTCTTCAAGCCCCAGGGAGAAGTGTAATCTCTTTACGCAGGCTGAGCAAACCTCTGCAACTGGTAGCTAACAACATAATGTGATAAAGAGAGAGTTTGCAAATTGGTTGCCACTACAAAACTTTTCCTCTTGGTCTCAAGTCAACCTTTAAACACACATGGGTATGTTGGTAGAATACTGAAATCACAGGGTTTTCATTGTGAATGAGAAAATATTGGTACAATAAGTTATTTTGGTTTTGCTTTGTTTTGGTGAATGCACAAAGTTTGCATATTGTCTTTATTTGGTTAATTATTCATGGGAACCTGAATTCATTTACATTTTATGACTGCACCTTGAGCTGATATTTATTCTGGGCCTTTCCCCAGGAATATTCCAGCAAGGAAGCAGGCCTGTTTAGTTTATTTATTTTATTTAACCTTTATTTAATCAGGTAAATCATTGAACACATTCTCTTCTACAATAATGACCTGACCAAGATAGGGCAGTAACCGTGCAGCAAAGCAGACGCATGACAACATGCAGACACTTAAAAGTTCCACGCAAAAACAGAAAAGGAAAAATACATCTTTGCAACACATCAGTAAAACACAGGGGACACAACTAGTAGCCACTTACTCTAGAAGCAGTCCCAGGGTGGATAACCAGCTCATTTAACCTGTTCATGAAACTGGGAATGGAGATGAATTGGTTGAGTTTTAAGTCCTGTTGGACTTTATTCCAGTCAGTAGCAGCAGAGTGTTAATGCTTTGGAGCCGGAGTTGGAGCAGGATGTTGGAACAGACAGGGAGATGTAGGCTGTAGGAGGACATGGAGAGGAGTTTAAAGAGGTAGAGGGGGGCTTTGCTAGTAAGGGTTTTGTAAATGATGATGAACCTATGAATTTGTTGTCTGCTTGTGAGTGATGGTTGGCCAAACTGCTCATAGAGGGAACAGTGGTGGGTGCAGTAGGGGGCTCCAGTGGAAAATCTGATGACTGAGCGGTACAGAGTATTCAATTTTGAGAGCAGGGTTTTGGGGGTGTTGGGGTAGAGTGTCACCATAGTCCAACAGAGGGAGGACGCAGGACATTGGCGGAGCGGGTAAAGCAGGATTTGTTGCGGTAGAGAAAGCTCTGGATTAGATTTTGCGGTTATTGATATGGGTGCTGAAGTTGAGTTATTCATCAAGCCAGGTGCCCAGGTATTTGTAATGCGGCACTTGTTCAATGGAGGTGTTGTTGACAATGAGGGTGTGTTCGGCTGGAGACTGAGTAGTTTTTTTTTTGCTTGACAAGATCATGTACTTGGTTTTGGTTGGGTTGAGAAGTAGTTTGAGGTCTGTTTAGAATGCAAGGCTGAGAAGCAGGTATTTTCTCTGTGCTTTCTCTGTTCTCAGGTGAACTTTAGAATGCAGGCTTCACCTGAGAACAGAGAAAGCGCAGAGAAAATATCTGCTTCTCAGTCTGTGGCGCCTGAATTTATCACCATTTTTTACATGTTTATGAAACCACTGCAATCTGTTCTGACTGTCCTCTAATATCTCTACTTGAGACCTCATACTCACTCAGATGCGGCATTTAGGTGCTGATGGAGTGTCAGGGTTGTACAGAGGTGGGACTGTGTTTTGTTTGCCTCTACAAACCACCTCTCACTTAGAGCAGTTGTGGTGACCGTATTACTGCCACACCGGCGGTCACGAGTCATGAAGATGACCGTTTAGTCATGGTAATTAGGCTTCTCCAAGCTCTGATGCTGTTAATGGTCATTAGTAGCCTACCAAACTTACTAACTGCCTGGTACTCAGCACTGACATCAATGCAAATGTATTCGAATATCTAATCAAACACTTAATGAGAGCCCATTAGCTTATGGTGAGCAACATTTCTATAGGCTATGCAATTTCTATAGGCTATGCAATTTCTATAGGCTATGCAATTTCTATAAGCTATGCAATTGCGTGAGAAAACATAGTGATATGGCCTCTATTAAAAAGAGGGATATCCCGTCAGCTTTCTATAGGATAGGCCTAATATATTTATTTCTCAACTTTCATTATATTAAGCACATTGCTTTTCTTTACAACAGGAGTATAGCTTGCCAGGCTGGCATGAAAAGTGCATAGATGACGTCCATTTTCCCCCCTGCCCCTGTTTTGAGACAAGTGCATGATAATGGTCCATTCTAAATCAAAACATATCTCACACATATATTATTTAGTATATGTAAAGACAAAATTAAATCAAGAACAGTCTGATGGGTGACAATATTAGCCTATCACTTGCGAATTATATACTATCACTTGTGATTTATATATTATCACTTGTGAATGATGCCCAGCGTAAGGCAAGAAAAAATGCCTTTTTTTGCGACTTTTTCAAATCATAGTCTCACACCTCATGTAGCCTAGCCCATAGGCCTATATTTTTTGATAAGGTTTGTATCGCTAAAGTGGCCAAATAACTTCTTAAAATGAAGCACATTAATCTAACTGCCTGGTACGGAGAAAACATTTATGAAATGTATGCATTCACTACTGTAAGTCGCTCTGGATAAGAGCGTCTGCTAAATGACTAAAATGTAAATGTAAATCTGCTTTACAAGGGGTGTAGAGCCTAACTGGCATACATACTGTACGTGAGTTTCAAGTTTGGGGAAGTTCATTTTCACCATAACTGCACCTTTTATAATAAAAGCATACATGTATAATCACATTTACTGTCACTTTTGATAATGGTGTTTTCCTGCTAATGGCACATTCACGCTTATATCCTACTGCCGTGTGCACATTGCTGCGCTTATAATGAAGAAATAGCCTAATAGTTTATCAACATTTTAAGCAAAATGTTTTGATCTGTTGCGTCGGCCACATTGCGTAAAAAGGTTTTTTGGAATGCTAGTGGTTGTATTAATTTGGGATCTATCGCATTACACAACTGTCCCAGATTGTGTTTGGAATATTTATTTCTCGCACAGAATAGAGTAGGTCAACTTTTGTACTATGGGGGATAGTAGATTGACATAGACAAGTGCTTTTGCTGTTTGTTAGGCCTACTCATCTTATTGGCTGACAAAAAGTAAATGTGGACAGTTCTTCCAATATCTTCAATTTGCACCTCGGGGCCTCCCGAGTGGCGCAGTTGTCTAAGGCACTGCATTACAGTGTTGCTGTGCCACTAGAGATTCTGTGTTCGAGTCCAGGCTCTGTCGCAGCCGGCCGCGACCGGGAGACCCATGGAGCGGCGCACAATTTGGCCCAGCGTTGTCCGGGTTAGGGGAGGGTTTGACCAGCAGGGATATCCTTGTCCCATCGCGCACTAGCAACTCCTGTGGCGGGCCGGGTGCAGTGCACGCTGACACGGTCACCAGGTGTACGGTGTTTCCTCTGACACATTGGTTTGGCTGGCTTCCGGGTTAACCTGTTATGGATAGGGGGCAGTATTTTCACGGCCGGATAAAAAACGTACCCGATTTAATCTGATTATTACTCCTGCCCAGAAACTAGAATATGCACATAATTATTAGCTTTGGATAGAAAACACTCCAACGTTTCTAAAACTGTTTGAATGGTGTCTGTGAGTATAACAGAACTCATTTGGAAGGCCAAAACCTGAGAAGATTCCAAACAGGAAGTACCCTGTCTGACCATTTCTTGGCCTCCTTGATCATCTCTATCCAAAACAGGGGATCTCTACTGCCCCCTTTTATCCGGCCGTGAAAATACTGCACCACTTTTCGGCTGAGCCGTTGTTGCTCCAAGACGTTTCCATGCCACAATAACAGCACTTAAAGTTGACCGGGGAAGCTCTAGCAGGGCAGAATTTTAACAAACAGACTTGTTGGAAAGGTGGCATCCTATGATGGTGCTTCATTGAAAGTCACTGAGGTCTTCAGTAAAGCTGATGTCTGGCTATGGAGAATGCATGGCTGTGTGCTCGATTTTATACACCGCTCAGCAACCGGTCTGGCTATAATAGCCAAATCCACAAATTTTAAGGGGTGTCACATACTTTTGTATTTATATAAATATAAACTCAGCAAAAAAAGAAACGTCCCTTTTTCAGGACCCTGTCTTTCAAAGATAATTCATAAAAATCTAAATAACTTCACAGATCTTCATTGTAAAGGGTTTAAACAGTGTTTCCCATTCTTGTTCAATGAACCATAAACAATTAATGAACCATGCACCTGTGGAACGGTCATTAAGACAAACTAACAGTTTATAGACGGTAGGCAATAAATGTCACAGTTATCAAACTTAGGACACTAAAGCGGCCTTTCTACTGACTCTGAATAACACCAAAAGAAAGACGCCCATAGTCCCTGCTCATCTGTGTGAAACTGCCTTGGGCATGCTGCAAGGAGGCATGAGGACTGCAGATGTGGTCAGGGCAATAAATTGCAATGTCCGTACTGTGAGACGCCTAAGACAGCACTACAGGGAGACAGGACAGACAGCTGATCGTCCTCACAGTGGCAGACCACGTGTAACACCACCTGCACAGGATCGGTACATCCGAACATCACACCTGCGGGACAGGTACAGGATGGCAACAACAACTGCCCGAGTTACACCAGGAACGCACAATCCCTCCATCAGTGCTCAGTCTGTCCACAATAGGCTGAGAGAGGCTGAACTGAGGGCTTGTAGGCCTGTTTTAAGGCAGGTCCTCACCAGACATCACCAGCAACAACATTGCCTATGGGCACAAACCCACTGTCACTGGACCAGACAGGACTGGCAAAAAGTGCTCTTCACTGATGAGTTGCAGCTTTGTCTCACCAGAGGTGATGGTCGGATTCGCGTTTATCGTCGAGGGAATGAGCGTTACACCGAGGCCTGTACTCTGGAGCAGGATCGATTTGGAGGTGGAGGGTCCGTCATGGTCTGGGGCGGTGTGTCATAGCATCATCGGACTGAGCTTGTTGTCATTGCAGGCAATCTCAACACTGTGTGTTACAGGGAAGACATCCTCCTCCCTCATGTGGTACCCTTCCTGCAGGCTCATCCTGACATGACCCTCCAGCATGACAATGCCACCAGCCATACTGCTCGTTCTGTGTGTGATTTCCTGCAAGACAGAAATGTCAGTGTTCTGCAGTGGCCAGCGAAGAGCCCGGATCTCAATCCCATTGAGTACGTTTGGGACCTGTTGGATCGGATGAGGACCAGGGCCATTCCCCCAGAAATGTCCGGGAACTTGCAGGTGCCTTGGTGGAAGAGTGAGGTAACATCTCACAGCAAGAACTGGAAAATCTGGTGCAGTCCATGAGGAGATGCACTGCAGTACTTGCAGCTGGTGGCCACACCAGATACCGACTTATTTTTGATTTTGACCCCCCCTTTGTTCAGGGACATATTATTCCATTTCTGTTAGTCACGTCTGTGGAACTTGTTCAGTTTATATCTGTTGAATATTTTTATGTCCATACAAATATTTACACATGTTAAGTTTGCTGAGAATAAACGCAGTTGACAGTGAGAGGACATTTCTTTTCTTGCTGAGTTTATATATATATATATATAATGTCGACATTATCAAGCCTTTAGATATTAATAATGATCCTACATTATATTTGTCAAATTTGACTGGTGTTTAGTCTTGTGTATGTGTGTTAATAAAAGTCTCATTTAAAGTTTGGTTACATTTTCAGGCGCCTCATGTCAGCTTCGGTCTGGACATGACAGGCTGTAGCCAATACACAGGCTGTCACCTACACTTTGACATGTAGGCTAGTGTTTTATTTACATTTACATACACTTCTGCTTTTCTTAAGAGAATAGTTGTTTTTTGGTTTTCAAGTCAATTTAATTGACTATTTTGGTTTAATGGCCTTGGTGCCCTGGCAGATTGGGAAAATGGCCTTACCCCTAAAATCACAAAATTCCAAGCCTGTTGTAATATCTGCAAGAGAACATGAGGGAGGGTCTGTGAGCTGTTATGTTTGAGGTAGATAAGTCGTGAACTGTGTAGGTGATGAGACTACGGTGTAGTGTTTGTGTTTGTAATAAGATGTAGAGAATGTCTGCCACGTCTACACATGTGCAATCAGTCATGCCCAGAGGCTGCCTGCCTGCATTGCCCCACCAATTGTAAGACCACACACACACACACTGCCACAGGCATACTCTTCCATCACTGTGCCCCCCTGTGCTCCTCATAACCTATTCACATTCACTCACATTATCATAGTGCCACAGGCATGGACTCCTCTGTAATTTTTTCTCTTGTGCCATAGTGGCTGTGGTTCCACAGTGACAGCTGGTGTGCTGCAGGCTAGCTGGAGCAGAGAGGTCAGAGAGCACTGAGGCCAGTGAACAGCTGGGGGGGAAATTGCCAGACCCCATCATCCCATCATCGGGGCTTTGAGAAGTAGGAGGGTGTGGTGGATAGAGTGGATAGGCCTAATGGCAATCTCACCACTGACACTGTACTACTGACACTGATGGCCTGGGATGCCTCACATAGTCTTACATGACTCCTGTTTCAGTTGTCTCCTGCTTGCCTCTTTCCACTAAGCCATAGTGTGTTTTACCACCGGGGGGACTGGTTGCTTGCGTGGGCTTCAGATCAACACTACACACCGAAGTAGAACGAGACTGAGCTCTTCTGAAAAAGTTGACTCTTACAGGATGGGGCGGGATTAAAAGACACTGAAAGTTGAAGCCTATCTGTAGTTTCTGGTTAGATAGGGCTATGACGGTTAGATGTGACATGAGTAGGACCTTCCTCTCTACCCTAGCTGCAGCTTTTCTTTTGTGAACAATGTAAAATGATACCTGATAGACAACATGTCTAGCGGCATGTACATGGTTGTGCATGCATTATGGAGATGTTTCCCAACCGCTGTGTAATGCATAGATCAATACTCTGTGGTCAGAAGCCCTCTGTACTGCTGCACTACTCACTGTGCAACACAGCCTGCCAACTAAACTGTGCTGTACCAGTCTGCCTTCCCCTCTAGGGGAACTACACGCCTACTGTGTAAATTACTGTATGTCTGTGCGAGAAAAGGGAGAAATCAATCTCACCCTGAGCACCCCTCTTATCTGACAGTTGGAAGATAATTTTATAGCTCTATGGATCAGAGCCTGTATTGTGTTTGAGGGGGGCTTAAGAAGCCATCTTGTTGCTGGATGTAGTTGAGGTGCTGAGTGACTGAAGGCTGTAGTCTATCTGTCGCCCCTCTTCTCACAGGTGCTCCAGGCCAATTCACACACTCTGATGTGGTCTGTGTGACCAAGTTATGTGAACCCGCAGACACTAAACCACTATCTGCGAAGGATTCGGGTGCTTTAGTTGAGTTACTCAGTTTATCATCACTGCCTACCCTGTCAGCCATCTATGTAAATCAAAAATAGTTTGATTCTGCACGCAATGCAACCTGCCCTTGGGTTTTTCAGGTTAGGTTTAGAGATAGATGCAATATGCAGAAATCACTCCAGCTTTTCCTGGTTGCTAAAATTCTGATAGTTTGCCTAATTTTAGTTTTTGTGACAAAACAAGCAAGTATAGTGTAGTATTGTACCATCTAAACTGCTGTGAAATATATTTTCCATAACCAAAAATATTGTTTTGTCAGCTGTTTGAAGTTGGTGTACAAAACCCAAAGTAAAAGACTTTAAAAAACGAAACTTAAGCGCGGGAAGCATAGAAATAGCTCATATAGAACATATCTACTGCTTCTTAGACTTGCTTTCAATGTGAATGACAGATCTATAACACACATTTCAATGTGAATTTGGTCAGGTCGCCAAAAAGCCTTGCAGGCTTTAAGAACCCTCTGGTGCGACAGTGGTGGCACACCCACTCTGCCTCACTTTCCTTTCTATCTCTCGCTCTCCCAGTGCTCTGTGCACAGGAAGGATGTTGCACACTCCATTTCCTCAACACTTTTTTTGCAGACAAAAAGATTTAGGCCTTGTTCCCCCCTTGATCACACATTGTCAAGTATGGTTTAAAGGTGTTTCAACACCTAGCAGAGACCATGAAGTGTGTCCCAACACTGAAGCATGTGGCCAGCATATCGCATTGAAAACCTGTGTATTCTAGACTATATTTCTTCTGAAATGGAAAGGCTGTACTGAAGCCAGAAGGTCTGATATTTGTGTGTTCAGTCAGGACAGATGGTGGTTGGAATATCTTTGTTTTGAGTGGGACGTGTCAGTATATTACTGTGAGTCAGAACCCTGGTGAGAATTGATGACGACAGTTTCTTTCATCTGACTATGAGTGTTCAAGCCAGAGGCTTTACATGACTAACTGCACCAGTGTACAGGTGCATGTCTTTCAACAACAACAGCCACACACACATACAAACTTAGACACACTCATGCACCAGTGCCCCCAAACCTGCAAACCACCGTACATCTCTCAGACAAGAGTGCTCCCACAGCTGGCCTGGTGTCATGGAGGCTTGCTTGGTAAATGAGTGTACTCACAACAGACAGACGTGTCTCAATCTGTCGTTTATGGCTGTGCCCCATTAGTGGATACAAAACCGTTTCAGCCCCCCTTCTCAGTGACCAGAGAAGTACTCTGTTTACTAGATGTGATATATTGTTAACCTCTCTCTCTGCCCTTCTCTAGGTATTAAATGAAGAGTGTGACCAGAACTGGTACAAAGCAGAATTGAACGGGAAAGACGGCTTCATCCCCAAGAACTACATAGAGATGAAAGCACATCCGTAAGTTTGAACCACCTGACCCAGACTCAGGAGGACTCATCTCTCCAGCTTATTGTTGCTGACTCGGGGTATAGGCAAACAGGACTCATCATGACTGCCAGGTCACGCTGGGCCACAGCTTCAATGTATCACATTGATTTGGCACTATGAAACAACTGTCTGAATTGAACGGAACAGTCCCGTCAACTCCTAGTACTGTGCTGAAATGGCCAGTACCACCGCAGTGGATTCTTCTCCCTGTGTGTTCATTGAAGCACTGTGAGGATTCTTAGAGGATATTACCTCTGGAGCACACAGTGCCAGATTAGCGCTCTCTCTATTAGTGTGCTCAGGGCCTCTTCGACTTAATTTAATATTGAGCCTTATTTCATCGTCACTGGGATTTTATCAGGTGTGATTTTGTAGTATGGAGGGGGCTGGGTCTGGCTGTCTCTGTCCCAAGGAGCTACACCATGCCTAGGCTTTGTCTGTCTGTGTACAGTGGATGCAGATATATAGTGCAGGTATAAGCTGTTAGCAACTGCTCCAGGGCCAATTTATTGATGATTAATGCCTGGACTTGGATAGTGAGAAATGGCTGATCCATAGTCTGTGTTTATGAGCAGAGCGAAAGCAGAGCTCAGGTCAGCTGGTGTGGGCAGAGTGTGAGTAAAAGGTGTGGCTGTGATCATGGGGAAGAGATGGCCAGCAGAAACAAGTTATCTGGGGTCTGGTCCCTGCCCTCAGTCTGTCTGTGTAATGGAAGCCCTGAGTGGAGTCACCCCTCTCTGTAAGGTGGAATTTACCCCTCAGCACCACTTCCTCATCAGGGGCTTGGTTTAAATTGTCCGGGCTGCCACTCATAGCCACATCAAAGGGGAAAGGAAAGGTCTTGCTGTTCAGCTGGGCTGTGATGCTGTGTACAGGTCTTAGTTGCCCTTGTCAAGTAGTGTACCATGCTGTTACATCACAGTTAATGCCATCATCATAAAAAAGAGTGAATAGATACTGCATAATGAATACAAGACAGTGTCTATGTGGTGTTCTCAATTGATTGACTATTTAAATGCTTTGAACACCTGAAAGAGAAACTCTATTTAGCCTAAATCAATCCATTATCCAATGTCAGTCAGTAGCAGCATTCAGCTCTTGCACTAACTGACTGTGGGTCAGCTGTTAGTCCTTCCCCCGTATAGTTTGGTGTAGCCTTAGTGTAGGGGACAGTTGTGATCTGATCCCATGCCACTAGTAGTGGGGCAGGAGTTTGCCCTTTTGCCCCAAGTGCGCACACACACACACACACACACACACACCAACTAGCCTGCCATATTTTGGGTGTACAGTACATTGCTAGTTGACGTGACAGACCTTTTTTTTTTATCCATAGTAGCAAACACATTAATTTAACTGGTTAAAATTGTGACATCCTATGACTAAAAGCTTTCTTTCTTAGCTTGGATCATGAGTAATTTCATGCAGTGTATAATTTGTTTTCTTACAATTTTGAACCAAATGTGGTAATTCTCCAATTGTGGGACTGGTGTTTGTTAATTAATGAACAAATGAATACAATTCCCTTCACCTACTCTTGTTCTTATGACACAGAAGTGTGTTTCAAGAAATAGCAGTCCCCAAGTCCGTCCATTATATTTCTGAGTAGTTCTGCTTGCTTTTGGGGACAACATGTAATCAATGTCCACATGGCGCGACCCAATTCTATGATTAAACAATGAGCCAGCATTCGGGCACCATTGCGCTGGGGAGGGTTCTTTTGCAATGATGAAGTACAGAATAAATATATTTTTTAACTTTTCTGCCATTGCCATCAGGGCCTACTTATTGGCCCACCAGCCACTGGTGCAGGTAGATGGAAAAAATGTGCGAGCCACCCGGCAAAATATTTTTTCGCCATAATTATATAAAAGACACAAAACAACGGATGACCATGCTTTGTAATGTTTCTATAACAAGAAATGTATTAGTAAGAAGTAATGTGGTGTATGTTACTCAATTTCATTACATTTTTGTGACCCAAGTCTTTTAACCAAAATGTTCAGCTGCCCCTTTAACCCATTTAATCCCGAATTTTTCCCAGACATGAAAATATCAAAATCTTGTCATTTGTAACCCTTTGAAATAATCAATATTTTTTATTTTTTTATTTTTTATGGAAAAGTAGGTGAAAAAGTGTGTTTTATGGTTGGTCACAATTGTGACCAGTGGGATAATGTGATGTATACTGAATTAACATATTTCTCCAGTGCAGTCATAAATTCTTTATTCCAGCCCAGTTATTAACACATTTAAAACTCTGTCACTGGCAGTCCCCAGCATTGCCACTAGAATGCCCATCACAATCTAGTGTGGCTATTTTACATATCAAAAACCCTTTTACAACACCGATATGAATACTGAGAGCAAAAACAAAAAAAACACAACCATCAATGTATTTCAACATTGTTACTTTATTGTAACATACATTGTTGCTTTAGTGTAACATACATTGTTACTTTAGTGCAACATGTGTCGAAACATTAATATTGTAAATATATTGTAACATTTGAATTTGTACTTTAGTGCAATATTCATTGTAACATTGTTAGTGAATGTTGCACTAAAATGTCACAATGACAACTGCATAGCAGTCCTGTCATTCATTCACATTGAACATAAAGGTAACATTTAGGATAGAGGTAGCCTGTAGAACATGCATTCAAGTAAAGGCCTACAGTGGACAAAATAATAATCATACATACATGCATATCATAGAGGTAGGCTTCAGAACCAAGTGCACGATTAGTTTGTGCATCACTATTTTGAACTACGATCAGTCAGACCTACTGTCATACAGTAAGTCTTGAATCAATTGATCCTATTTTCCAAAAACATTTCAGTCATTTTGATGGTCTTTTTCCTTTTTTCGTCGACTTTTCTTTTCTTCCTAGAGTCCGTTATACTGCTTCTCCTCACCCTTTATTGACTTTTCTATTTTTCTTTTATTTGCCTTTTCAGCCCTTTTTCATTCGCTCTTATCTCCTTTTCTACTGTCCATGGTATATCTTGAAGCACTCAATGTGCAGTGGCGCTTTGCATTTCTCACATGCGTAGGTAGTGCGTTTGTCACAATGACGACATCTCTGGAACCGGCGCATCGTGTTGATTGGACAGTGAGAAGATTTGTCATATCTTGCCTGATCTTCAACAGTAGCAGCCAGTAGAGATCTTCAGTGGTTTCGTGCCAAACCTTTGCAAAAGAGACTGTGCCACTATCAATGAGAAGGTGAGCAGGTTGATGGTCCCTCCCATAACATCTCTGTAAAGTGAATGGCTGTTTACGAGTGCTGTTGAGAGACCATGCAGAGATGGGTCACCACCACTTCTTAGACCTGATGGAGATATGGTATCTTGAAACCTGTAGGTTGTGAAATTCAACTCCACCCATGTGCTCATTGTATCGGTTGATGCATTTTGGTTGTGGGACTTTGTCAAAAGGCACGTCACTCCTTGTTCCATCTCTTGACAGAGGTCTCACTGTATTTCTCCTCCATGTTTGTTGCCACTGTGACAATGTTATTGTCTTTCTAATGGACCAGCAACTGGACCAGCAACCGGACCCTGGGGTAACTTCATGAAGTCCTATGGCTTGAATGGGACATCAGACAATTTTGCCTCATCGTTCCAGAGCTCCCATATCCTCTTTTTGTCATTTCATCGAGGAGTGCAAGCGAAGTGAAGAGGTTGTCATGAAGGAACTTGCAACCTTGAGGCACCTGAGATTGCTCTGCAACACCATGGACGACACTGGGTCCATGACCCAACCCAGTCTCAGGGAGGAGAGTGTGGCGTGGTGAGGGGTAGGTCATCATCACTGATAACGTTGTTCCTGTCATGATCTGTTTGCATAGGGTCAGCATATACATTCAACAGCCTGGCTGGCAAATGGCCTGTCTCCCCCTCATAGTCCATATCTGACCCATCGCTATCACAGTCACTGAGGGATAACTGCAATGTTGCACGCCTTGTCTGGGTGGTCACCTAGATCCAACATATCCAGAACTTGACTCAAAGTAAAACTAAAAGAAAGACCGGAGTAGAAAGTTCGGTAGAACAAGAACTATGTATGTGTATACCTAGATGCACTGTGTTATCCCGCTGGTCACTATTGTTGCCGTCAACATGTTTACTCATTCTATGACCACACGGAACAAAGTTGAGTAATTGCAAATGCATATATCAATACTAGACACCTTTAATGATGTGTACCAAAAATCTTTGTCCTATCTTAATGTTAACCTATTTTACTAACCTTTTTGTTTGGGAGCTTTGATGCAGCCATCTTCTTCTCATGGTGCAACCAGGAAGTAAACAGCTCTGGTCATGTGACAATTTACACGAAACGTGACACTGCACATATTTCATTGAGACCCGTTATTATTTCAATATGTGATGGAAATGTATTGATATTTCATTCAGTAAAATTGTTAGAGCCTTATAACTGAACGTTTTTTACGGTCACTATTGTGACTAATGAGATTATATAGGTTAAGGGCGGTAGGTTACCATGGTAATGGGGCTACTCAAGTCTTGACGTGTGTCTGTGAGAGAGATTTGGGTATTTGATTAGGGTGCCTGTTTGCTATCAGTTAAAGCATCAGACTCAAACTAACGTAGAAAAACTGTAAATAACCAAGAAAGACGAGGGCAGTCTCACTTTGTAGACTTTCAAGTAAATTAGACCGACTGATGTCGGTGCGCAGTGGCTTCAGCGCTTCACTCAGTGCGCACAGCTCTGCTGCCAGTCAGTGTTGCTGCGCGAGGTGGGATATATAGGATTCGTATCTTGTACTGAAATTTGTTTTTCAGTACATCAAATGTAAATCATCTTTCAGATAATTCATTGAAAGTTGTGTGTGTCCTGGTCTTTGTTGCATGACTTCTTATCCACAGAGGGCCAGTGTGGGTTCAGGTTTGTGTTCTAACCAAGCAATAACATACATGATTCAACTAATAATGTCTTGATTGAAGTCTATGATTAGTTGAATCGGGTGTGTGCTGGTCGGCAGGAACAAAAAACACCCGATGTCCATTGATCTCTGTGGATACGACATCCCCTGTTATGAGTGCTACTTTCATGATGAATACTAATGATCAGTTTATTTTTATACATTTGGGGGAGATTATATTAATCTAATTAAAATGGATTATTTAAGAGGTGGGCTTATTTGGAACAACCATGGGCTTAAAGGGTACACTCTGTATACTCTGTACCCATTAAGCTTAGTCTGGACTTTTCACACATTCTATCAAATATTTTTGTCTTCTTAAAACATGTAAGTAAAGTTATCAAACTTCATTTGAGAGATCTTTCATTTTATATTAAAAGAAATTGAAAAATTAGAGCAGTATATGTTAGAAATGTCTGAACTCATACTGAACACCCCACCGTACTGACAAATTCTCTAAAATGACTTTTATTTACATTTTACATTTAAGTCATTTAGCAGACGCTCTTATCCAGAGCAACTTACAAATTGGTATCCAGTGGAACAACCACTTTACAATAGTGCATCTAAATCTTTTAAGGGGGGGGGGGTTAGAAAGATTACTTTATCCTATCCCAGGTATTCCTTAAAGAGGTGGGGTTTCAGGTGTCTCTGGGAAGGTGGTGATTGACTCCGCTGTCCTGGCGTCGTGAGGGAGCTTGTTCCACCATTGGGGTGCCAGAGCAGCGAACAGTTTTGACTGGGCTGAGCAGGAACTGTGCTTCCTCAGAGGTAGGGAGGCGAGCAGGCCAGAGGTGGATGAACGCAGTGCCCTTGTTTGGGTGTAGGGCCTGATCAGAACCTGAAGGTACAGAGGTGCCGTTCCCCTCACAGCTCCGTAGGCAAGCACCATGGTCTTGTAGCGGATGCGAGCTTCAACTGGAAGCCAGTGGAGAGAGCGGAGGAGCGGGGTGACGTGAGAGAACTTGGGAAGGTTGAACACCAGACGGGCTGCGGCGTTCTGGATGAGTTGTAGGGGTTTAATGGCACAGGCAGGGAGCCCAGCCAACAGCGAGTTGCAGTAATCCAGACGGGAGATGACAAGTGCCTGGATTAGGACCTGCGCCGCTTCCTGTGTGAGGCAGGGTCGTACTCTGCGAATGTTGTAGAGCATGAACCTACAGGATCGGGTCACCGCCTTGATGTTAGTGGAGAACGACAGGGTGTTGTCCAGGATCACGCCAAGGTTCTTAGCACTCTTGGAGGAGGACACAAGGGAGTTGTCAACCGTGATGGCGAGATCATGGAACGGGCAGTCCTTCCCCGGGAGGAAGAGCAGCTCCGTCTTGCCGAGGTTCAGCTTGAGGTGGTGATCCGTCATCCACACCGATATGTCTGCCAGACATGCAGAGATGCGATTCGCCGCCTGGTTATCAGAAAGGGGAAAGGAGAAGATTAATTGTGTGTCGTCTGCATAGCAATGATAGGAGAGACCATGTGAGGATATGACAGAGCCAAGTGACTTGGTGTATAGCGAGAATAGGAGAGGGCCTAGAACAGAGCCCTGGGGGACACCAGTGGTGAGAGCGCGTGGTGCGGAGACAGATTCTCGCCACGCCACCTGGTAGGAGCGACCTGTCAGGTAGGACGCAATCCAAGCGTGGGCCGCGCCGGAGATGCCCAACTCGGAGAGGGTGGAGAGGAGGATCTGATGGTTCACAGTATCAAAGGCAGCAGATAGGTCTAGAAGGATGAGAGCAGAGGAGAGAGAGTTAGCTTTAGCAGTGCGGAGAGCCTCCGTGACACAGAGAAGAGCAGTCTCAGTTGAATGCCCAGTCTTGAAACCTGACTGATTAGGATCAAGAAGGTCATTCTGAGAGATATAGCAGGAGAGCTGGCCAAGGACGGCACGTTCAAGAGTTTTGGAGAGAAAAGAAAGAAGGGATACTGGTCTGTAGTTGTTGACATCGGAGGGATCGAGTGTAGGTTTTTTCAGAAGGGGTGCAACTCTCGCTCTCTTGAAGACGGAAGGGACGTAGCCAGCGGTCAAGGATGAGTTGATGAGCGAGGTGAGGTAGGGGAGAAGGTCTCCGGAAATGGTCTGGAGAAGAGAGGAGGGGATAGGGTCAAGTGGGCAGGTTGTTGGGCGGCCGGCCGTCACAAGACGCGAGATTTCATCTGGAGAGAGAGGGGAGAAAGAGGTCAAAGCACAGGGTAGGGCAGTGTGAGCAGGACCAGCGGTGTCGTTTGACTTAGCAAACGAGGATCGGATATCGTCAGCCTTCTTTTCAAAATGGTTGACGAAGTCATCCGCAGAGAGGGAGGAGGATTCAGGAGGGAGGAGAAGGTAGCAAAGAGCTTCCTAGGGTTAGAGGCAGATGCTTGGAATTTAGAGTGGTAGAAAGTGGCTTTAGCAGCAGAGACAGAAGAGGAGAATGTAGAGAGGAGGGAGTGAAAGGATGCCAGGTCCGCAGGGAGGCGAGTTTTCCTCCATTTCCGCTCGGCTGCCCGGAGCCCTGTTCTGTGAGCTCGCAGTGAGTCGTCGAGCCACGGAGCAGGAGGGGAGGACCGAGCCAGACTGGAGGATAGGGGACAGAGAAAATCAAAGGATGCAGAAAGGGAGGAGAGGAGGGTTAAGGAGGCAGAATCAGGAGATAGGTTGGAGAAGGTTTGAGCAGAGGGAAGAGATGATAGGATGGAAGAGGAGAGAGTAGCGGGAGAGAGAGAGCGAAGGTTGGGACGGCGCAATACCATCCGAGTAGGGGCAGAGTGAGAAGTGTTGGATGAGAGCGAGAGGGAAAAGGATACAAGGTAGTGGTCGGAGACTTGGAGGGGAGTTGCAATGAGATTAGTGGAAGAACAGCATCTAGTAAAGATGAGGTCAAGCGTATTGCCTGCCTTGTGAGTAGGGGGAAGGTGAGAGGGTGAGGTCAAAAGAGGAGAGGAGTGGAAAGGAGGAGGCAGAGAGGAATGAGTCAAAGGTAGACGTGGGGAGGTTAAAGTCACCCAGAACTGTGAGAGGTGAGCCATCCTCAGGAAAGGAACTTATCAAGGCGTCAAGCTCATTGATGAACTCTCCAAGGGAACCTGGAGGGCGATAAATGATAAGGATGTTAAGCTTGAAAGGGCTGGTAACTGTGACAGCATGGAATTCAAATGAGGAGATAGACAGATGGGTCAGGGGAGAAAGAGAGAATGTCCACTTGGGAGAGATGAGGATTCCAGTGCCACCACCCCGCTGGCTCGATGCTCTAGGGGTATGCGAGAACACGTGGGCAGACGAGGAGAGAGCAGTAGGAGTAGCAGTGTTATCTGTGGTAATCCATGTTTCCGGCAGCGCCAGGAAGTCTAGGGACTGGAGGGTAGCATAGGCTGAGATGAACTCAGCCTTGTTGGCCGCAGACCAGCAGTTCCACAGGCTGCCGGAGACCTGGAACTCCACGTGGGTCGTGCGCGCTGGGACCACCAGGTTAGAGTGGCAGCGGTGTTACGAACCCCTTTTGCCCTGCAGTCTAGGGGGGATGGCAACGAGACCGTAACATAAATCATGCAAATATTAATAGTGATAAGAAACAGTGAGAACCGATAACTACAGACAACTACAATCTACCGTCAAACTCTAATGGTTTATTTATAAACACACGGTAATGGGGTGTGAGAAAAGGGGCTGAGCTGGACCCAAGCAAAGAAACAATAAGCCAAAAACACCCCTAAGCTAGACTAGCCTATTTCAAGAACAGTTAGCTAACTAACCAAAAATACAGAGGGTGGTCCGCCCAGTTCTAACTAGGGTACTTAGACACAGTATTCCTACGGGTAATGTATGCCCATGGGCGACTTGTCTTGGTACCCCCTTTTCCCACCAAACAAACAATCAAACAACAAAACAATACTCACAGGATTACCGGACAAATGTGACATGCAGTTGCAAAAACAAAAGAGATCAATACAGAGATAGCGAGAGAGACACACACACAGAGAGAGAGATTGCGAGAATGAACACAAAGATTGATCTCAGATTGAGAATGAGCTTGCCAGATAATGAGCTGGGGAGAAAACTGACTGGGTTTTTAAACCAAGGGAAAGGGGCTGTGATTGGGTGAGGAAAGGGGAGCAGGTGTCTTCTGATTGGGGACTGGTTGATGACTGATTGGGGAGGAGAAGGAGAGAAAAGAAACACAGGATACACACTTGTATCCGTAACAAGCGGCCACGCGGTGTGAAGCGTTTGTATGGCCTGTGCAGAGGGGAGAGAACAGGGATAGACAGACACATAGTTGACAAGCTACAGAAGAGACCTATATCCATCCTACCCTGCCTTTCTAAGGTCTTCGAAAGCCAAGTCAACAAACAGATTACCGACTATTTCGAATCCCACCGCACCCTCTCCGCTATGCAATCTGGTTTCAGAGCTGGTCATGGGTGCACCTCAGCCACGCTCAAGGTCCTAAACGACATCGTAACCGCCATCGATAAGAAACAATACTGTGCTGCCGTATTCATTGACCTGGCCAAAGCTTTTGACTCTGTTAATCACCACATCCTCATCGGCAGACTTAGTAGCCTTGGTTTCTCAAACGATTGCGTCGCCTGGTTCACCAACTACTTCTCTGACAGAGTTCAGTGTGTCAAATCGGAGGGCCTACTGTCTGGACCTCTGGCAGTCTCTATGGGGGTACCACAGGGTTCAATTCTTGGGCCAACTCTTTTCTCTGTATACATAAATGATGTCGCTCTTGCTGCTGGTGAATCTCTGATCCACCTCTACGCAGACGACACCATTCTGTATACTTCTGGCCCTTCTTTGGACACTGTGTTAACAACCCTCCAGACGAGCTTCAATGCCATTCAACTCTCCTTCCGTGGTCTCCAACTGCTCCTAAACACAAGTAAAACTAAATGCATGCTCTTCAACCGATCGCTGCCTGCACCTGCCCGCCCATCTAGCATAACTTCTCTGGACGGTTCTAACTTAGAATTTGTGGACAACTACAAATACCTAGGTGTCTGGTTAGACTGTAAACTCTCCTTCCAGACTCACATCAATCATCTCCAATCCAAAGTGAAATCTAGAATTGGCTTCCTATTTCGCAACAAAGCATCCTTCACTCATGCTGCCAAACATACCCTCGTAAAACTGACCATCCTACCAATCCTCGACTTCGGCGATGTCATTTACAAAATAGCCTCCAATACCCTACTCAACAAGCTGGATGCAGTCTATCACAGTGCCATCCGTTTTGTCACCAAAGCCCCATATACAACCCACCACTGCGACCTGTATGCTCTCGTTGGCTGGCCTTCACTTCATAATCGTCGCCAAACACATTGGCTCCAGGTCATCTACAAGACCCTGCTAGGTAAAGTCCCCCCTTATCTCCGCTCACTGGTCACCATAGCAGCACCCACCTGTAGCACGCGCTCCAGCAGGTATATCTCTCTGGTCACCCCTAAAGCCAACTCCTCCTTTGGTCGTCTCTCCTTCCAGTTCTCAGCTGCCAATGACTGGAACGAACTACAAAAATCTCTAAAACTGGAAACACTTATCTCCCTCACTAGCTTTAAGCACCAGCTGTCAGAGCAGCTCACAGATCTCTGCACCTGTACATAGCCCATCTTTAATTTAGCCCAAACTACTACCTCTTCCCCTACTGTATTTATTTATTTTGCTCCTTTGCACCATATTATTTATATTTTAACTTTTAACTTTCTTCAAACTACAAATCTACCATTCCAGTGTTTTTCTTGCCATACTTTATTTACTTTGCCACCATGGCATTTTTTTGCCTTTACCTCCCTTATCTCACATCATTTGCTCACATTGTATATAGTCTTATTTTTTTCTACTGCATCATTGATTGTATGTTGTTTTACTCCATGTGTAACTCTGTTTTTGTATGTTGTCGAACTGCTTTGCTTTATCTTGGTCAGGTCGCAATTGTAAATGAGAACTTGTTCTCAACTTGCCTACCTGGTTAAATAAAGGTGAAATAAAATAAAAATAAATAAATAAAAAGAGGCTACGCTAATGCAAAGGAGATTGGAATGACAAGTGGACTACACGTCTCGAATGTTCAGAAAGTTAAGCTTACGTTGCAAAAATCTTATTGACTAAAATGACAAATGATACAGTACTGCTGGCTGGCGGAGTAGGCTAGCTAGCAGTGGCTGCGTTGTTGACTTTGTTAGAACGTGTAGCTGGCTAGGTAACCTCGATAGTTTCAGTACTACACCTTGTCATGATACAAAAGCAACTTTGTAGCTAGCTAACATAACACTAATCAAGACGTTCCTTTGTAATGTATTTAGTTTCTACAGTGCTGCTCGTCGGTAATAGTTGGCTACTTTTGGAAAAATGGCGTCGTGGGGGACGGAAATAGCTGGCTAGCTAACCTCGATAATTACTAAACTACACAATTATCAAGCTATGACAAAGACAACTATGTAGCTAGCTAGCTAACACTGCACTAGTCAAATCGTTCCGTTGTAATGTATTAGTATCTACAGCGCTGCTAGTCGGTAACGGTTGGCTAGCTAGCAGTGGGTTTGATGACTAGGTGTGTTGACTAAGTCTGGAGTCTGGACAAGGCGTCGCGTCGCGGCTGGCTAGCTAACCTCGATAATTACTCTAAACTACACAATTATCTTAGATACAAAGACAGCAAAGACAACTATGTAGCTAGCTCACTAACACTAAACTAATCAAGTCGTTCCGTTGTAATGTAATAGTTTCTACAGTGCTGCTAGTCGGTAGAAGTTAGCTAGTTGGCTAGCTAGCAGTGTTGACTAGCTAGCTAGCAGTGTTGACTACGTTAGGACGAAAATAGCTAACCTCGATAATACTCTAATTACTCTAAACTACACAATTATCCATGATACAAAGACGGCTATGTAGCTAGCTAAGAAAAATTGCTCAGATCAAACAAATCAAACCGTTGTAATGTAATGAAGTGTAATATTACCTGTGGAGCGAAGTAAAGTGCGACTGCTCGCTCCAAACCGGCCATTTTATAACATTTTTGACATGCGTTTTTCTGGATTTTTTTGTTGTTATTCTGTCTCTCACTGTTCAAATAAACCTACTATTAAAATTATAGACTGATCATTTCTTTGTAAGTGGGCAAACGTACAAAATCAGCAGGGGATCAAATACTTTTTTCCCCCACTGTAGGTTTTTGTCAAATTACAATTTTACTCAAAATGTAATGGGGAGACACTTGGTTATCATCATTATACAAGTAAATGTGTTTTTCAATACTATGATTACTGATTTAAAAACAAAGTAACTGATAATTAGCAAAAAATTATTTTGTCTATTTGAGAATCATTAAACCATCATATAAGTATTACTTATGTCACACCAGAGGACAAATTCAAGGCACTAATGCATGAAATGTTTCATTAAATTGGATACAAATTTAAAATAAGTGGTCACAGAACATTTAGAATTGTTTAGATATACTTTTTTGCAACTATATCTTTTTTTTACTTTCATTTTTGAAATAGTAATTTGTTCACTTTTGTTTTGGCGATATGGCAACTACCCACATGCAGTGCAGTAGTTTCAGCCAACGCTAGATGTTGATGTGCCTCTGCGTTTCATCTCCCGGTATATATTCACAGACCAGACCATGAAATATGGAACTTTTGGACCATCCTTGTGTTGAAGTTGTGTAAGTAATAACAAATTTGGGAGCCTGCTAAAGTCAGTCAAAATAGCTTTAGATTGCTTTTCCATAGTGGCATTTATATCTCTGTGTGTGTGTGTGTGTGTGTGTGTGTGTGTGTGTGTGTGTGTGTGTGTGTGTGTGTGTGTGTGTGTGTGTGTGTGTGTGTGTGTGAGACACGCAACCAGTCTGGCTCCACATGGCCTGGCTGCTTTTTCCGTGCCTGCTTTAATTGCTCTGCCGGCACCTTCATCAGACAGGGAACTGTAGGCTGGGGCCGGCCGATAGAGGGCACAAATGCAAAGAGGATTAGGTCTTGGTCATTTTATTATTGATTTTCACTTTCATGCAAAGGAGCCAAGATGTCATCTCTCTGGCTGCTCTGGTTAATAATTAACCGGAGAGAGCGCTTTCTCTCTCTTGCTCTCTTTTTGCCCCCTGCTGCTACAGCTGCCATTGGCCCAACCAGGGCTGCTATCACAGACCTGGCTGGGAGTGAGATGGGCTCTGCTTCAACAGCACAGCATGCAATCCCCACTCCTCAACCCCTGTGCCCCCACTGTACACAACGCCCACGGTTCTGGTTCTCCTACCTGCAGTATTAATCGGTTGACTGGGGCAGAGGCTTTATCTGAAATACTGTATAATCTCTCAGGACTATAAACAGTGGGAGATGACCATGTGTCGTCCCTGATCGTGAGGGAGCAGATGTCTATTTGTTTGCTTCATGCTGGTCCGGCTGTGTTCTCTCCCCTGACCCTGTGTGTGTGTGTGTGTGTGTGTGTGTGTGTGTGTGTGTGTGTGTGTGTGTGTGTGTGTGTGTGTGTGTGTGTGTGTGTGTGTTGTGCTGTCCCTCCAGGTGGTTCTTTGGCAAGATCCCCCGTGCCAAGGCAGAGGAGATGTTGAACAAACAGAGGCACGACGGGGCCTTCCTCATCCGAGAGAGTGAGAGTGCGCCAGGGGACTTCTCCCTCTCTGTCAAGTAAGTGAACACACACACGAAAGGTTTAGAAGCCCTGCTCTTCATATGTTGGGGCGAGGGACTTCTCTGCACCGTACAATGTATTGGATAACAGACACAAACATCTGCTATGTTTCTCTTCTTTCTCTTCCTGTGTTTAAATACACTACAGTGTTCTGTGCTGCCCCCTGGTGTCTATGAACATTAACTCCAGCTCACTGACATTCATTTTACAGCAGGATTTCAGCTCTCTTTCCAGCTTGCACAACACTGACGCAAACTCTTTGATTTCCCCATGTCTGTTTCCACTCTGCTTTACTTAAAAAGGCTCAATTCAGCAGCCCTCACTGTCATGTTGCTGTAGTGTCTATGTAAATTAGATAGCCAATTCAAGATAATTAAAGTGATCACTATGTGACTCCACCCGTCTATTGCCTTCTGAGTACAGAACAAGGAGTTTGTCTCAGTAGAGACTAATCCCCCTGATGGCTGTGGAAGAGGCTGGTTTATCTCCGTCTGCAGCGTTACCATCCATGGGGTCATGACCTGTGTTCACACTGTTATAGAGACAGTTTGTCTTCCTAATGTGTTGCTAAGAGAACATGTCCACATGTATTTCCTTTGGCCGTTGGGATCTCTTTTCTCTGTCCTGTTTCAGCAGTTCTGTGTCTGTTGACTGTCTGCTGCTGGCCAGCTACCCATGGTTCTCTTCCTCTGTCCCCCTTCTCCTCAGGTTTGGAAATGACGTTCAGCACTTCAAAGTCCTGCGTGATGGGGCAGGAAAGTACTTCCTGTGGGTGGTGAAGTTCAACTCGCTTAACGAGCTGGTGGACTACCACCGCTCCACCTCTGTATCCCGCAACCAGCAGATCTTCCTGCGTGACATTGAGCAGGTCCCCCAGGTGAGAACACATCCCCCTTAACCTTCATCTCTGGCTCTTTACCAGTGTGGCTTTGTAGGAGACTTAATGGTCACAACGACAAACTAGGTTATTAGTGTAAAATAATAGCTTTGAGGGAGACTGATTGGCTCCAGAGTTGCTGACTCAGTCCCTCATCCTGCCTGCCTAACCTTTGGATGTCATGGCATTGGCTCAGTTCACCAACGAGTCACGGTTGGTTCAGAAAACAAAATCAGAGAAGAACCGAGGCTTTGTCCTTTTGTCAGACTGTGTTAACATGTCTGGGACTCATGGATTTGTTTTGCTCTTTTTCTCTCTCTCTGCCCACAGCATCCCACATATGTACAGGCGCTCTTTGACTTTGACCCCCAGGAGGATGGCGAGCTGGGCTTCCGACGCGGAGACTTTATCCAGGTCCTGGACAACTCTGACCCTAACTGGTGGAAGGGAGGATGCCACGGGCTGACGGGCATGTTCCCCCGCAACTACGTCACACCAGTCAACCGGAACATGTAAACAAACACACAAACATCAACAACCACCCCATACCCCCTGTCAGCCCATCAACAAGACATCAGGAACAGAGAGGGAGAATGCAACAAGAAATGAAAATGGAGGAGTAGTTCTGTCGACAGCATCACCTTGTCGGTGGCAGCTGAGCAAAGCCAACTGTTAACACTGAGAATGTTCACCTTCATAGTGAACGCTTCAGTCAGAACTGAACTGTCATTGAGGAAAAAACACAGAGAAACTAAGCAAAGTGCACCAAAAGTGAAGATAATGAGAATGATTCTATACCTAGACTCCCACAGCTGCTTCTGTCCTCTCCTCTACATCTTTACATTCTGCCTTTCTTTTCCTTTTTTTGCTGCATGTTTTAATCACCTAAATGAAATACCAATAAATCCTAACGCTGTTTTAAATAAAAATACATGTACAAATATTTTAAAAAATGATTGAAAAAATTATAAAAAAATAAGGATGTTGTCTGCAGCAAGTTACCAAGTCCAAGATCATTGGCATGTGAGCATTGTACATCAGCCCAGGGCTGTATAAATAAATCACCTACAGTATAGAGAGAATCCATTTTTTAAGAATATATATTATATATATTTGTATGTGTTTTACCAGTCATCACAAATTGTGTTGTTTTTTCCATTTGTAAATTATGTTTAAAAAATGTTAGTCTGGAATAGACCTAGTAGCTCTGGGATAAACTGAATTGTCAGTATAATTGTCAGTATAATTTTTCCTGGATTATTTGAGGGCTCTCAGATATAATGGCATGATATTTAAAACATGAAATAATTTCCTTGTCTAATAAATGAGAGAATAATCTATTATTTTTTAACAAAACCAATCGTGTCAGGAAGCTAACGCCGAGCAGCGAGTAGAGCCATGTATGCTGCATGAGCTGTTGTATTATGAAACCCTGTAAAAGGCCAGCCACCTTTTGAAGCCAATGTATTTATTGCAGCCATTTTACTCTTGGGCCGTGAATGTAGCTGACTGAGTCCATAGACATTGACATGAGGGAAGCAAGGTCGGAGAACTGAACTACACAACTGCAAGGGATTTCCGAGAAGTGCTGAATTAGTAATGGTGTCAATATAAAATGATATAGAGAGATGTATGAAAAATATGCTTCAAACACACACACACATATATTAACAGTCCCCTCCTTGTTAGACTCACACATAACAAGTAGTGAGTTGGATAATCACATGATGGCATGATAAACAGTTTGAGAAAATGAAGTGTCTTTTATGCTAAAAGTTGAGAGATCAGCTTGACCAATGTTGTTTTTCTCTGTGGCGTGTCAAGCACTTTTTATGTTAAGCATTTGATTTCTGGTCTGGTGTGTTTTTTTTCTGTGTGTGTTTAGTTTCTTTGTTCTCTCTGGATAGTGCCTTTCTCTCTGGTGTTTCAGTGTCTCCGACCTGCTGCTTTGAGCCCCTTTGTGGGGCCCGTCAATCCTGCAGTGAGAAACCATGTACATAATCCAACCCGTCCCATCAACCCCACATCTCCTTCCCAACATGGAACTTTTCTTATTTAAGTGTATCTTGCCTTCTCTTCCCTATTGATACTGGGTTTTTTTGCCTCTTTTTTTTAATTTTATTTTATTTTTAAATAAAAATGCAATTCTACAAATAAAGAGAAACCATTTGGTGTGGTCCATAGATGGTCGCATATAGTTATTTTTTCATCTTGTGGTTCAACAAACCTTTTGATGGCTAAATTCATCTGTCTAAAAATGTATAGCAATGAATTGCCCATTATCTGGCTTTGCATCTGACAACCTGTAGGGACTGGGACATGCAGTGTTTGGCCATGAATTAGACAGGAATCACAAATAAATACCTATATTGACACATCAGGCTCCCATGCGTGTACAATGCCAAGTTCCTGTCCCTCTGGGTGCCATGAACAAGCTTCATTTCAAGAGGAAGCTGATGGCTTGGCGTCTTTAAGCACAGCCTTGGGTCCTTGCTACATACAGGGGTTTGCTGCCCGGTGAAAATGTACACATTGCATTACCCTTGGTCTGTTGGACTGTCTGCTTTTGTGTTCTGTTATTTTTAGCCCTTAAACACTTCCAACCAATCTGGCCACTTTCTGACTATGTTGCGTCACATGCAGGCAGCCTTTCCACTGACGGACACTTAACAAAACAGCGGACTGGGAACATTAAGTGCTCTCCATCCTCAGTCCATGGAATTCATTGTAGTCTAAGGATGTCATGTACTGTAAGAAGTCTCATCAGGTCTAGAGGCATTATGTAAGTGAGCAGCATGAATATATAACAGCCATATTTGATGACGTTGTCCCGGATAGCCAGGGAACTTCACGAGCATTTACCAAAACCTGTCTTCTCCAAAAATGTGTCAGACAATCTCCCAGGGTCCCTATCCCACCATTTGAGGATCCATTAAATTATCAATTGTCTGTCAAATTTTCCACTAAGGGACTTGCTGGCTTTGAAAACATGGAAACACATTTTTTATAGATCTTAATGCAATTCACATGTGTATTATTGCATGATTAAGTGTTTACATAAATTATTAATTGTTTGTTTGCTAAGATGCAACGTACAGTTTATCTCTCCGCTTAGCTCGGTGTGTGTGTGTGCGCGTCAGTTTATCCATTCATAGGTGTGGGTGTGTGTGCAGAGAAATACATATTTGTATTCTCCTTCAGACATCTAGCGACATTGACACACACAGTGAAATAACACTGAACTTCCCATGTCATACTTCCTGGGGCCTGTGTTTTTGACACCACTGGAGCATATTTTTTACTGTGTTCAATGTAGGGGTTTGGCAGGCGGAGGGACTGATTGGATGCTTAGGTTAAACTACAGCAGTAATACACTACACAAGCCTTATTGTAGTATGGAGATTAAATTAAACCTGAGGGCCCTGGGCACCAGGCATTTTCCAACATCCCTGGCTCCTGTTCAGAGCATCAAGACAATAGATTCACATTGCTGTCGTCTCTTGGATTAAAAGTCAAAGGGTAGTGAGTAAGTTAAACACCCACGTGGGAGGCATCCTGTCACTCACCCTGGGTCACACCAGTTCATGATCCACTATTGGAAGGTAGTATTTGAAGGCAAAACTTTCCAGATCTTCCCACTGCTATTGTTTATGCTGTCATCATATTCAAATAGGAATAACGACACCACTGATGCTCACCCGCTTACTGAACCTCATGCAAATAGTCTGTGAAATGCAAGCATTGGATTCTTTGTACTCCAGTCATCCCGTTACTTATCAGACTGAGATATCTCAATGGTGTACTTTTACACTACCACCATGACACTGTCAAAATGTCTCACTACAACCCAGACTGTCAGATCAAGCATGCCAAAACATGTTTGTTCTACAATGCCTTTAATGGGTACACATAGTTGCCAATATGAAAACGAATCTGTTGTACCCACTACATTACATCAAATATAGACGCAACTAAAAGGTCTGTGGTAAAGATGATCATCCTTGTATGACTGCAATCCCTGCCTGAAGACAGAAAGGTTTATTCTGGTATACATAGTGCATTATCGCCACCTGGCAGCTATCATCATCTGAAATTAATTGGTTTTCCTCATGCCGCCATTCGGTTCGACCACTGCATGGCGCTATAATAATGCTAATATTTTCCCCGTGTTCAATTTATTAGATATAAAAGTATGCATATGTCAATGTTTTCAAAGCCTATTTTAAAAAATAACGTTAAAATTCCTTTTGTAAAAGTGCATCACTACGATAATGGGGTGTAGTTTTTGCGTCCTTATATGTCCGTTGCGAGAATCATTCGAGATGAATTAGTAAATGCTGCCGTTTCCTATATGAACTCACTGCATTTGTACTCAGTTATGACCAGACTACAAGACTGGACAGTGTACTGTATAGATTTTAGCAGCAACCTACAAAAAAAAGTGACCGTTGTCGGCAGGATTCGAACCTGCGCGGGAAGATCCCAATGGATTTCTAGTCCATCGCCTTAACCACTCGGCCACGACAACTTGATAATAAACTTTCAAAAATGTGCGTAATCTATATAACAACGTGTAATAAGTTCTTGTTGAAAGTGTAACAATGAAATGTAGTTTCCGCCTAATAATTTGTATCGTGATGTAATTTATTTGATTGTAATGTTTTTAATAAAGTGGTATGAGGTTGTCGTGGCCGAGTGGTTAAGGCGATGGACTAGAAATCCATGCCAACAACGAATTATTTTAACATCAGCCGTAACGTGACGATGAGGAAATGTCCACTTTTGGAGACGTTGTAACACATACATACAGTAACGTTACGATCAATTATGTATATACATGGTGTTATGATCTATATTGTTATATACAGTACCAGTCAAAAGTGGACACACCTACTAATTCAAGTTTTTTTTTTTTTTACTATTTTCTACATTGTAGAATAATAGTGAACACATCAAAACTATGAAATAACACATATGTAAACATGTAATAACCCAAAAATGTGTTAAACAAATCTAAATATATTTCTTATTTGAGATTCTTCAAAGTAGCCACCCTTTGCCTCCTTGATGACAGCTTTGCACACTCTTGGCGTTCTCTCAACCAGCTTCATGAGGAACGCTTTTCCAAGAGTCTTGAAGTTCCCACATATGCTGGGCACTTGTTGGCTGCTTTTCCTTCTCTCTGCAGTCCAACTCATCCCAAACCATCTCAATTGGGTTGAGGTCGGGTTATAGTGGAGGCCAGGTCATCTGATGCAGCACTCTATCACTCTCATTCTTGGTCAATTAGCCCTTACACAGCCTGGAGGTGTGTTTTGGGTCATTGTCCTGTTGAAAAACAAATGATAGTTCCACTAAGCGGAAACCAGATGGGATGGTGTATCGCTGCAGAATGCTGTGGTAGACATGCTGGTTAAGTGTGCCTTGAATGCTAAATAAATCACAGACAGTGTCACCAGCAAAGCACCCCAACACCATCACAACCCCTCCTCAATGCTTCACGGTGGGAACTACACATGCGGAGATCATCCGTTCACATATTCTGAATCTCACAAAGACACAGCGGTTGGAACCAAAAATCTCAAATTTGGAGTGATCAGACCAAAGGACAGGTTTCCACCGGTCTAATGTCCAATGCTTGTGTTTCTTGGTCCAAGCAAGTTTCTTATTATTATTGGTGTCCTTTAGTAGTGCTGTCTTTGCAACAATTCGACAATGAAGGCCTGATTCACGTCTGAACAGTCTCCTCTGAACAGTTGATGCTGAGATGGGTCTGTTACTTGAACTCTGTGAAGCATTTATTTGGGCTGTAATTTCTGAGGCTGGTAACTCAAATGAACTTATCCTCTGCAGCAGAGGTAACTCTGGGTCTTCCTTTCCTGTGGTGGTCCTCATGAGAGCCAGTTTCATCATAGCACTTGATGGTTTTTGCAACTGCGTTTGAAGAAACTTTCAAAGTTCTTGACATTTTCCGCATTGACTGACCTTCATGTCTTCAAGTAATGATGGATTGTCATTTCTCTTTGTTTATTTGGACTTGGTCTTTAACCAAATTGGGCTATCTTCTGTATACCACCCCTACCTTGTCACAACACAACTGATTGGCTCAAACGCATTAAGAAGGAAAGAAATTCCACAAATTATCTTTTAACAAGGCACACCTGTTAACTGAAATGCATTCCAGGTGACTACCTCATGTAGCTGGTTGAGAGAATGCCAAGCGTGTTCAAAGCTGTCATCAAGGTAAAGGGTGGCTGATTTGTAAAACACTTTTTTGCTTACAACATAATTCCATATGTGTTATTTCATAGTTTTGATGTCTTCACTATATTCTACAATGTAGAACATAATAAAATAAAGAAAAGCCCTTGAATGAGTAGGTGTGTCCAAACTTTTGACTGGTACTGTACATCATTGGTTACTAGGATAAGGTTATCACACATAGTCATGTTATGATGGAGATACATTTATGATTAGAAACATTGCAACACCAACAAGCCATCTTGTGATATACAAGTATGAGATATACAGATTGGTCAGTGCTATCCGGGATCTTTGGGACATTCCTACCCTAAACCCTAACCTTAATCACAAAGGATTAATTACTCTAACCTTAACCATAGCCCTAACCAATGTCAATGGTCTTTGGCGACGTCCCAATGATCCCGTATAGCACGGACCGATACAGATTATAACCTCTTTTGATGATGTGATTTCAGTAATTGTGGTGGAAGATAAGATTGATCATCACCCCTTTCAAATTAAACATTAAAAAATGCATTATCAGACCTTTTGTATTTACCAATGCATACCCTGGCAGAATACATTTAAAAAATAACTACACCTCTATGACTCTAGGAGTAAAATCATGAAGGGGTATGAAGGAACATGAAAAAGGAAGGAGTATGCTTGAATTTGCAAAATAATAATTGAACATTATAACTTGAGAAAATGTAGAAAATATCAACAAATGTTAGTTAAAAAAAATGAAAAGCAAGATAGAAACAAGCTAGGTATCATATCTTTTTCCCATTTATAGATATTCATAATACACTTTTGTAGCCTACTTGAGAAAATAATTTCGGTCTTTTTATTTTTTGCAATTCGGCAATAATTGCAAACTTCAGTTCAATGTATATACAAATCACTTTGCCTGTTCAGGTCTACTGTACTGGAAGAACAGTTACCACGTGACATCAGCACCGGGCCTTCAGTCTGTTTTCAGTAGTCGGAGAGGAAGAAAAATGGCGGCTGCGACCGATCAGAAGCGGGACGCCAGCCATTCGTTTTGAGCTTTCTCACGTAAACCGAGACCGTGGCTTTACGGGACTACTTCTTTGGAATCTACGCAAATCAAGCTTTCTGGCGGTACCTGTTTTTCTGGGTTCTGTGAAGGCTAAATAAACGCAGAAATTGAAATTGAAAATAATAGCTTTTATATATAATGAGGGGGAAAAGAGGCAGGCCGCCCAAAACCCTGCGGATGCAGGAGCCTTCATCCGAGCCGGAGCGTGGCTTGAGACCCAGGAGGGAGTTGAGGGCAAAGGGGAGAGGTAGTGCCGAGGTCGATTTTGAGAGTCCCAAGAGGGGAAATAACTCTTCATCGAGGGGCAGGAGGAAAGTGGGATCATCTCGCGGTAGGGGAAGAGGCAGAGGTGGTGGTGGCAGAGGTACTAGGGGCAGACGGTCAATCGCTAGATCTGTGGTTTATGATGATCATGAAAGTGATGAAGATGATGATGCTGTGAGTTTGAGATCTGAGGAGGACGAGTTGATAGAGGAAGAGACGATAACAGACGAGGAAGAAGAGGCCCTCAACGAGGAGTCAGACCCGCTTGAGGAAATACTCGAGGAGGATGATGATGATGCCAGCTACTGTACTGAAAGCAGCTTTCGGAGTCAGAGCACTCATGGCAGCACTCCGGGTAAAACCGCAATATTGATCAAGCTGCTTAGAATGTTAGAAAACAATGACATTGTAACTAATTATAATTTGTCTGGGCGTATTTTCATTGGCATTAGTTCTTATAGTGCAGGAAGCTGTATTGTTCAAAATGGAGAATGCACTGACTGTGTATAAAAACAGGCCTAGTTTGAGTTCAAAATTGTTGATGATGGAATGAAAGCTTTGCATTTAGTGATCTAGGCAGTGCACGAGAGCCGAGTTGCACTTCTTTAAATTCTGAAACATCTTTAACTAACAGTTTTGTGCGAGATGTTATTATAATTGTGTTTGCTAGTTTTGGATCTGACTTGGTTATTGCAATAGCTAAGTAGTTATAACGTACCTTATCTAACGTTAGCAAGCTAGGCTAACAAGCTAATGCCTGAACCGGCTAAACAGCTGTAAATGCAGATTTATCATTTAGAAAACAACTAAAATGCCGAACAACATTATATTAACATTCCAGAGTAGGTAACATACACTAATAACTGGAGTGTTTCGTATTATAAAACAACACTTGATGATGCATCATTTCCTTGCAGGAGAATAGCAACTTAGCATGTCTAGCTAGCTAGTTAAATACTTTGTCAAATGTGTCTATACATTTAATGAGACTATTAATTAACTTGGGGGTTTTCTTTAACCCACTCTTACTTATCATTAGCTTTTCATATCCAGCATAGGTTTATTTTCACAGCTGAGAAGCAGATGAGTTCTTCAAGCTTGCTAGTTAGCAATGTCATGGGCTTGTGCTCTTGTCCAGGAGGACCCAGCTAGCTTGCTAGTAATCCACATCAGCTCGAGCTAATGACAGGACAGGGTACCATGTGGCCCATTGTTTTGAAAATAAGCGCCCTGAATTTCACCAGTTGTAACTATGCGAGGAAGAAGTTTCAGTGATGCAGCACAATAATGTTTTACATTCCCCCAAATACATAATGGAATTATTAATTTCAATGTTAAATTAATATCTACTATTTCATTTCCATGATATGTTATAAACTTTGGAAATTAAATGCAGAAGTTATTTTTGTTGCAATACACTTTTGATGCACATTTTCTTACACAATAGATAGAAGTAACAATTTAGATTATATTAAAGTTCATTATTATTTGTGGAAAGTATGTTTGCCAGTATCTTTCAAATTAATGTAAGAAAGATACAAAACATATCTGTAGAATGGCAGAAAAGTAATGATTATGTTGCTGTTGCAAAACATTATCACAGTGTTTGGATTAGACCCATTTTAAGAAGTAATTTTTTACATTGAAGGGAATGTCCATTGTGTTAAATTGTTGTTCTTGACTTTCTCAATTGCAATAATATAACCCCTCTCAATTTTCTTGGTTCCTGGGTTTAATACCCTTGCCAACTTTGAGTTGGTGTAGTGTTTTGCCAAGTCAAAGACTTGATTTGTTTAAAGTGGACCTGGCACCAATATAAAGAATCAAACATATTTCTGTGGCAGTAGATTTCAGAGACACTTGTGAACTCTCCTTTTACATGGCCAAGGCTAACATTTGTTCGCTTGTGTAAATTCTGTCTTCAACTTGTTTCTTAGAATTTTCATTAATCGATGATTTAAGCCCATGAGACAATGTAATTCTGCTTTGTCTGGGTTTTATGTATGATTTACAGAATGCAATTTCAGTTTTAGTTAGTCTTTAAATCACATAGATTATGGCACTCACTGCTCTCTCTCTCTCTCTGTCTGGCAGGGCGGAAGAGGACACGGGTGCACTGCCCTCGCTCGCCCATCTTTGAGGAAAAGGAGATCCCTCCTCTGGAGCTGCCCAGAACCTCTGAGGACCTCATGGTGCCCAGCGAGGAACTGCTCAACGTGTCCTCCATCTACGAGGTCCTGCGCAACTTCAGCACGGTGCTGCGGCTCTCTCCCTTCCGCTTTGAGGACTTCTGTGCTGCGCTGGTAGGCCAGGAGCAGTGCACGCTGATGGCAGAGACCCACACAGCTTTGCTGAAGGCCATCCTGCGTGAGGAGGACACCTCCAACACCACGTTCGGTCCTGCTGACCTCAAGGACAGCGTCAACTCCACCCTCTACTTCATTGATGGTATGACGTGGCCCGAGGTGGTCCGTGCCTACTGCGAGAGCGACCAGGAGTACCACCATGTCCTGCCCTACCAGGAGGTGGAGGACTACCCCTACGGCCCTCTGGACAGTAAGATCAAGGTGCTGCAGTTCTTGGTGGATCAGTTCCTCACCACCAACATCGCCCGCGAGGAGTTGATGTCAGAGGGGGTGGTGCAGTATGATGACCACTGCAGGGTGTGCCACAGATTGGGGGACCTGTTGTGCTGTGAGACCTGCTCTGCCGTCTACCACCTGGAGTGTGTGAAGCCGCCGCTGGTAGAGGTGCCGGAGGACGAATGGCAGTGTGAGATCTGCGTGGCACACAAGGTGCCCGGGGTCACAGACTGTGTGACAGAGATGCAGAAGAGCAAACCCTACATCCGCCAGGAGCCCATCGGCTACGACCGCCACCGGAGGCAATACTGGTTCCTAAACCGGAGGATAATTGTGTAAGTAATTACTGGCCCCCACCCCACTTCCCTTGTTGTGACTTCATCAATATTATGCACCATCTCCATACCATACTGAGTGATCTCACCTGAGTGATACATCGTGTTTTGTGATGTAGTCAGAGAGTGGATGTATGTCCTTGAGGTTCTTGAAAACAAGTTAATTGATTGCCTTCAGAATTACGTTGTTGTTTTTTCCAGTGCTGAATTGCTTGGTATAACATCAGTCATGTCTTGTGGATAGAATAATACACATTTTGTTGCTGAACACTATGTACACACAGATTGCCTGAGAGGGCTGATTTCAACTTGGAACATATATTTTCTAACTTGAATTTTAGTAGCTGGATGTTGCTGGTAATCACCCATATTCATGTAGAAGCAGCCTGGATTAAACATTTACTGCGTGTTAAAAATGTAGCTGATTTCAATGATGACTCAGTCTAAAGAGTGGGATCTATCTGACAAGCTGTGTCCCAGAGGGATCATTACTGGCGGTTTGAGACATCAGCCAGCGCAGCGAGGGTGCTGTGATTGTTAATTGTGCCCTTAGTTAGGGTGAAACTCCTGTGCTGTGATGCCATAGCCCCCCTGAGAGTTTACTGAACTGCTGCTGGAGTATCCACTTGTTCATCATGTTGCCTCCTCCATGTCTTCACAATTGCTTGTAATTGGTCTCTCTTGCGAGAGGCAAACAATAAGGAATTAGGGGGCTGAAAACAACATGCGTTCGAATGGAATTTAAGCTTATTGCCAATTTGCATTCAGTGTTGATTTTCCTTTGAAGTTAAGATATCTTTCTGTCCCGGTTAACGATGCCCCATGCAGCATTATATGCCATACAACGATGCCATCTCATGATGTATTCATTAAGGTCCTTCAACCTGTTTTTTATAAACAAACTAATTGTCAATTATATTCCATCTTATTTGTCACAACTCTAATAATGGTTGTTGGCCTGTTATTCCAGTGAGGAGGACGGGGAGCATGAGAAGAAGAAGATCTGGTACTACAGCACAAAGGTCCAGCTGGGAGAGCTCATAGAGTGTCTAGACAAGGAGTACTGGGAAAACGACCTGTGTGCCGTCCTCGAGGAGATGAGAGAGGAGGTGCACACTCACATGGACATCACTGAGGACCTCACCAACAAGGCCCGCGGCAACAACAAGGCCTTCCTCACGGCAGCCAACGGTAAGGCTACACAGCCACCTGCTTGACGCTCTGAATCACTGTCTGTCACACTGAAGCATTTTTAGCTGGTCCATGGCTTCTATGCATTGTCAATATAGAAATGTCAATGATGACCCCTAGGCTACATGTTGTGTAGCTCCTGTGCGATTACATTCCAGTACATCTCTGGTGAGGAGAGTACATTCTCCCTCGTGCTGAAGTATGATTAGGAAGGTTGATGTATTAGAACTGTCAGGGCCACAGGTAGCCTAGCGGTTAGAGCGCTGGGCCAGTAACCGAAAGGTTGCTGGTTCAAATACCCGAGACGATAAGGTGAAAAATCTGTCTGTGCTCTTGAGCAAGGCACTTAACTCTCATTTGTTCCAGGGGTGCTGTACTACTATGGCTGACCCTGTAAAACAACACATTTCACTGCACCTGTCCAGTGTATGTGACAATAAAAAAGCATCAAACATCATAGATGTCAGCCTTTTTACTTATCATGCAAACAGCGTTTTTCTTATTTCCATCGAAGAGAGGTTGGTTTCTCTGTGTGGCTACTCTACTCCTCCTTGTTTGTTATAGAGCCTTCCTTTGTTTGTGCATTTCCTGACCACTAGATCTCATAGTTTACACAAACCAAGATTTATATGGTAAGCTTGCTTGGTTCTAGTTGTACTGTTTTGGGATCAGTCTCCTCAATTGTTAGACAATGAGGGCTTTCATTGACAGATATTCCAAAGACAAGGTAGATTTTCTTTAAAGTCAATGCAGAGTCGTTTCTCTCCTGTCTAGTTCCACCTGTACCATCTGTAGTGATGAATGGGCCTTGCTAGTATTTTATCCTCTTCAGAAGCCCACTGCTTCATCCTCCCTCTGTGGTGACACCTTTTTCTCTCCCTATGAAAACCACCGTTATGAACTGTTTTCATCTTCTCCTGTGACCCAGGATACTTTCACAGGCATAATGCTTTCTGCTGGCTGTCCACATCTATTTTTGTTAGATCTATTTCCCTGAATTAAGATTGGAATCTGTCTGTCTGCCTTTTAGGGGGGAGATTTTATACCATATCATAGAACACATTGATCCACCACTCTCTTGCTTTTAGTGCTCAAACAGCAGTTTCATTAACGTAATCTCCAGAGCGTTGACCCACTGTTCCGTTTCAGGGAACAATAGTAGAGAAAGCAAATCAGGAGTGACTCACTAACATGGGTTCTAATGAGTTGTTCTTGGTTTTAGCTGCCAACGGCTAACTATATTGGTATTTAACTGTGCTGGTGATCACATGTGTTGTGACTTGGTTATTATTACCAGTCACAATCCGTTTCCACTCATTCTTCACACAGTCTCAAGTAGTGCTAGAAGGTGTATTAGCAATCTGTAAGATTGAGATGTTTGTGTGGTTGTTCTCTGAAGGTGAGTGACTGCTTCTATGAGAACTAGGATGGAAGGGGTTAACCTAGTGACAGGATGATCTTGACACTGTTACAAGCATTATACATAGGCCTATGTTACTTTCCAATTGCAATTTTACCAGCTGGTTTTATATTGTTTCAAAATGTGTAGGAGAGCAATATTGGAAAGCAATTATGGTTTGACTCCATTATATTTGTAATGCCATCCTGTAATAGAAAGGCATCATTTCAACAAACAGGCTAGGGCTAGTGTGAGCCAAACAACTCCATTCCATTTCTTATTGTCTAGCATAGCTTCTCTGGTTGGGAATTAGCTACTTGACACATCCCCTTGTATTTTTTGTTGTTGTATTTTACCCCTCTTTTTCTCCCCAATTTCAATCTTGTCTCATCGCTGCAACTCCCCAACGGGCTTGGGGGGCAAAGGTCGAGTCATGCATCCTCCGAAACATGTCCCGTCAAACCGCGCTTCTTAACACCCGCCCGCTTAACCCGGAAGCCAGCCACGCCAATGTGTCGGAGGAAACACTGTTCACCTGACGACCGAGGTCAGCCTGCAGGCGCCCGGCCTGCCACAAGGAGTTGCTAGAGCGCGATGAGCCATGTAAAGCCCCCCTGGCCAAACCCTCCCCTGGCCAAACCCTCCCCTGGCCAAACCCTCCCCTAACCCGGACGACGCTGGGCCAATTGTGTGCCGCCCTATGGGACTCCCAATCATGGCCTGTTGTGATACAGCCCAGGAACGAATCAGAGTCTGTAGTGATGTCTCTAGCACTGCGATGCAGTGCCTTAGACTGCTGCAACACTCGGGAGCCCCACATCCCCTTGTTTTAATGCCTGAAAAAAAACATTACTGACTGGTTGAGCTTAGACATACAGACATACATAGTAATGTGGTAAACAGCATGTAGACCTACTGATTTACATAATAATGTGGTAAACAACATGTAGACCTACTGATTTACATAATAATGTGGTAAACAACATGTAGACCTACTGATTTACATAATAATGTGGTAAACAACATGTAGACCTACTGATTTACATAATAATATGATAAACAACATGTAGACCTACTGATTTACACATAAAGTTGAAATGTAGTCTCCGGTCAAACAGACCTAGCATGGTGTGTGGGTGTTGGCTATTTGTTTATCAGCTGTGTTGTTGTTTGTGTAGATGAGATCCTGGAACGTGTGCAGGGCAGGCAGGAACGGCGAGCAGTGGAGCAGGCAGAGAAGGCCCCTACAGACACCACCAAGATAGAGGAAGAGACACCCACACACTGCTCTCCACTACCAGACCACAGAGAGCTCCAAGACCCTGAGTCTAAAGAGGAGGCAAGCTCACAAGGTAAGACTGGAGATGCTCTTCTGTGAGTTGTGTATTGCCTATGAAGATCTTTTCTGGATGCATCTTTCATGTAGCCTTTTGAGGATGGCTATGTCTTGTTGTTGATCTGGTGAGGCGGTTGTGTATTAAAGATCCAGAGTGAGTCTTGTATGTTTCACAGCAGCTGCAGCTCCCCCTGCTGGAGAAGAGAACACCACCGTCCACCCCTCGAAGTCTGGCTCGTCCACCCAGGATGGCACTCTCCCTAAACATGAACCCCATAAGCCTGCTGAGGTGTCCTGCTCGGCCGCCTCTGAGAGCAGGGAGGCCTCCGTGGAGCCTGAGCAGGAGAGGCCAGGTACATGATGGAGAAAGAGCCCAGCAATCTGCAACTCTCCTCCCAGCCTCTCCTCCTCCTTGTCACACCTTGCTGTGGCTATGCATGTGTGCATCCATCATCATCGGTCTCGTGCTCTGGCTGTCTCAAAGCATCTTCCATACTGTAGTTGTGCTTAATGTGATGTGATTTCTGTCACAGGGTGCATTGCTTTGGACTCTTTTTGCTGCTGCTTCTTGGCTAGATGATGATCTTCATGCTGGTTGGCTGCTCCTCAATGTGACCATTTGTTGATTTGATTATTGGCTGTGTTTGGTAGAAAGTCTACTAAAGAGTGCTCTTGGACCATTAAAGCTAAGTCATAGCTTCCTTTGAGGATGAGAGTGTCTGCAACACGGTTACACAGTATGCCTTTCTGGTTATCTACTGTCTACTAATTCAATACATGGATTACTAACAGAGGGAGTGGACTCTGTTGGGCAGCCTTCACTTAGTCGCCCAGTCCAGAGTAATGAGTGTAACAGAGGGGGCTCTACTCTGCCACAGTACTGCTCACTTCAGCATCACACATTAAACTGATGGTGTTGCTGACTTACTGAGATAATTATCCTTCAGGAATAAACATATTTTGTCGTAAGTATTTTCTTACTCCTTAAAGCACTCTGCTTTTCACATCTGCTTATGTAACGTTTAAATAGCCCATTATTGTATCCCTTTCTTTCTGTGGTTTTCTTTCATCCATCTTCATATGATCGAGATCTGCCTGGTTATTTTCTTCCTTCAACAGATGCATTGTGCCTTTTTGCGGGATCTTGTGCTCTTGCCATCCATTTTGTGTTCCATTGTCTTGTGTAGTGCTCAGGAGGCTGTAAGTGAAACCAGTTGTTATTCTAGACACCTTGTTCATTGCTTTTCATATTCTATTTTCTCAATGTATTCATTGTGTTAGCCGGATCCTGATGCTGTGCATTGTCTGGTCCACACACTGTGAAAACTTGTTCTCAGATAATGGCGTTTCGGCAGCTGCATCCTTGGCAGGCAGCGCCCACCACGCTAAGTCTGTCACAACCAGCCTCTTATTCTCACCCCAATTCATTGGGGAAATTGGCCTCCGTTCCTTTAGCGGAAACAAAAGGTTGGCTGCCTGCCTGAACCTTCCACCTGCTACCTCAGCGCAGTATATACAGCAGGGCCATTTTAACCCACAGCTCAGATACACAATATCTTTCTTAATTTGGTTCTGCAGCCGCGTTTTGCACTTCTTGTGTTGTGTTGTGTTGCACTGTGTTTTTTAGCCTTATCTGTCAGCCTGGACTGCTGAAGTGCAAATTCTTGCTCGGACTCACTGATTAAGTATTTCCCTGGTGTTATGTTAAGTGTGCATTATCATTAAGGAACAGGTGAGGCAGGGAAGGCATCAAGCCAAAAGCATTCTGTTTTTTTACAATTGTTGTGGATTACAGGTTTTACTTTTTAAGTAGTTCATCCGTGTTTGCTCTGCATTGCCGTCATCATTTGCAATACTTTGTCAGTATAGACAGCTAGTGCCTGGTACTGGTGTTGACGCATGTTTTCACACAAAGGGAGCCTAAGGGGTTTGTGCTGCTCAGCTTCTCACTGTTCAATCCTCTCCTCCTCCCCAGATGATAAGCCTGTAGACTCAGAGTCCCATGGAGAGGAGGACCCCTCTGCCCAGTGCCAGCCTACTCCCCCACCACCACACCCTGGAGACGAGAACAGCAACAGCAGCCACGTCTCAGCGCCTGGGGTCCTCAGGAGGCCTGAAGAGCCAAACCTCGCTGACAGGTCCTCTCAGTCCTCCATCACCAGCCAGGACGACACAGGTACGCTGTTGCCATACCATCCATACACTCAGGCCTCTGGAGACACTCTGTTACTGGTGCATGCCCTAACTCATTCAACTTTCAAGGGCCTTGACTACCAAGTGACATTAGAGATACTGTTTGCATCATTGAACATTGCCTCCGCTGTGCTGGTTTTTGGCCCATGATTGACTTCTCTCTTTTGATTCATCATCACTGATCTTAATGATGTGTTCTGTTGCTCGCAGCTGAAGGCAAGGAGAGTGGGAATGGTGAGGGGTCTGCGTCTGGACGGACTAACAACCGCATAGTGACTCGTCTGCGTAACCCGGACAGCAAGCTGAGCCAGCAGAAGACCCAGGGAGATGGCAGCCCTACGCCCAGGGACAGCAAGGAGGTGAGACACCAACCAGACACTGTGTTAACCTTCTGTCGTCTCTGTGGAATTTCACCCACAGCCTAGTCTCTCACATTAGGAGAAGGCAGCCTTAGCAGGATTAAATGGATTGTCCTGTTATATTTTCAATCATCGAGACTGAAATCCAGTCCTCTGTTCCACATCGACTCACTTCTTTATTACACAATGTTACACAATTAATTGAACTACCGGTAGTCTCCCAATTGCCAAATCCCTATGGAAACGATGTCTCTCTTAGCTGTGTCTCTATTCAGCTCGGTATATATATCCCCCTGTGTGTCTCTCCATTAGACATCTCCTCCCAGCTCTGAGAGTGAAGTGGCTCGTCTGGGTACTGTGAGGAAAGACTTGACGGTGAAGGGCAACCTGAACAACTTCTTCAAGCTGGGCCAGGAGGGCAAGTTCCGAGTCTACCACAACCAGTTCAGCACCAACACACTGGGCCTAAACAAGCACCAGCATCGTGAGGACCACGACAAGCGCCGCCACCTGTCCCATAAGTTCAGCTTAACCCCCGCCGGGGAGTTCAAGTGGAACGGCTCCATCCACGGCTCCAAGGTGTTGACCATCTCCACCCTGCGGCTCACCATCATCCAGCTGGAGACCAATGTCCCCGCCCCCTTCCTGCACCCAAACTGGGCCTCGCACAGGTACGCCCCAGCACAGACTACTTACTCTGGCATAGGAAAGTGGGGTTCAGAACTGTTTCACACAATGGAGAAATGGAATATTATTGACTGATAAGGTCATGTGTGAAATCATGTTTTGCCATATAGTGAGGTTGTGGGTTTGGGATTTTACAGGACAAACTGGATTAAAGCGGTGCAGATGTGCAGTAAGGCTCGGGAGTTTGCCTTGGCGCTGGCCATCATGGAGTGTGCCATCAAACCAGTGGTCATGCTGCCTGTCTGGAAAGATGCGCTTGGACACACCAGGTAAGAGACATTGGTTGTGAATCAAAGGACTTAATTCATTGCTGAATTGAGTTTTGAGTCATAGCACATCGACCCAACTCATTCTGCGGTTTAGTGTACAATGCTAAACTGAATTAATTATATTGCTTCACTGCTCTGCTGATTATGAAGCATTCTGTTCACCTCTCTTCAGTGCAGAGGTCTGTAGTGGTGTGGGCAGTGTATGCAGAGTAGCTGACGCTTTTCCCATGAGTGAGAGGAGGTTCATTGTTGAAGATAATGGAGCCCTGACGAAACAAGCCAGAGTCACCTTGCCGTTTTGATGTATTTTTTTCACTCTCCCCCCTCCCTCTCCCTTCAGGCTCCATCGCATGACCTCCATGGAGCGGGAGGAGAAAGAGAAGGGGAAAAAGAGAGAGAAAAAACTGGAGGATGAGGAGACTATGCAGCAGGCCACCTGGGTGAAGTACACCATCCCCATCAAACACCAGGTAAATCTGGGTTCACTTTCCTCTCAAGACCTGTTTGGGCTTTTATGACTGCATGATGTCTGACAACATAATCATCCCATCTTTTGTATGCGATTGTGTTGTCTTTTATCTAACTGGTTCTTTCTCTCTGTGTGTAAGGTGTGGAAGCAGAAGGGGGAGGAGTACAGAGTAACTGGGTACGGGGGCTGGAGCTGGGTCAGTAAGACTCACGTCCATCGCTTTGTTCCCAGGCTACCAGGGAACACCAACGTCAACTACCGCAAAGCACTTGAAGGTAAGTGTTTCCTCTGTACACATATTATCTCTGTCTTATCTCACTGATGATGATCAATGGCACTCAAGCTGAAAATGTGGCTCCAGCATGCCTCAGTATAAATTAGGTGCTTCATGTGTTTTCATTTTAATCTCTCTACAGCAGCTAAAACTGGCAAAGAAAATGCGACATCCGGCCCGAACAAACGAAAATGTTTGCCCAAAGCACCAACAAGCTCGGAAACCCAGGCAAAAGAAGAGTCTACTCCAATTACTGAAGAAAAAGACAAGGAGGAAACCTCCACCATGGAGTCATCTGGGAGCACTTCACCAGGAGAGGGGCAAACTCTGAAAGAGAAGGAAGAGAAAAATATCACAGAGATGGTGGAGGGGAAGAAAGATGATCAGGTAGAGAAGACTGAGGACAAGATGGATGTTGACCCCAGTCCACCAGACACCTGTCTCAGTGAGGAAAAAGGTACAATGATATTACTTTTCATCAATAAACAAAGAGGATCCCCTGCTGTTTCTCTGAATAAGACATTTTATTACATGACATTTGGTATTTTCCCCATTCTTGCTATTTTTGGCTGTGTTCTATATTCATCTGGTACTTAGCAGCTGTCTATCAGGTCTCACAGTTAGCATTTTTTGGCTAATATTATTCATGGAGTTCTCCCTCTCTCTCTTTTAGGTATAGTGGACAGCAAATGCCCCTCGTCACTGACTGACCCTGCTGTGAAGGACGAGCCCGGGGAGGAAGAAGAACCTAAGCAAGAGGACTCTGAGGCCAAGCTACCTGTCCGCCCCTTCAACTGGGATGTGGTGAACGTCAGCGAGGGCTTCCAGCTCCGTACGGCCTACAAGAAGAAGGTGAAGACATCCAAGCTCGACGGGCTGCTGGAGCGCAGAGTGAAACAGTTCACCCTGGAGGAGAAGCAGAGGCTAGAGCGCCTCAAACAGCAGTCAGCCCTGGCCAAACACACAGTCTCCAAGGAGAAAGTTAATACAGGGACTCCCACCACCATCAAGGCTTCTACAGCAGACAAGTTAGCAGTGACACTGTGCACTAGCCTGAAAGCTGAGGGACAAGCAGACTCAGTAGTTAAAGACACAATTGTTAAAAGGCTTGACTTTGACCAGGAGCAGCCAGTGAAATCCCAGCCCTCAGGAGAGACAGATAATCTGGACGTTAGATTAGGCTCCACCTGTAAACCCCAGGCAGCAGGAGCCACAGGCCCCAACCTCAACACCACAGGGTTGGCCAACCATGAGAGCAGCGTTCAGGGCAATGGTGGGCCGTTATCTCAAACGGAGCTGAATGGAGGCTCCCAGAAAAACATAGACCTCAACAACAAAGTCAATTTGACATCTCTAGAACCGGCTTTAGGTGCGGCCAAACCTCCCAGAGCAGAAGTGACGATAGCAGGAGAAAACGGTAGGAAGCATGGTTATGAGGAGACAGAGCAAGGTAATGGACAGAGGGAGATAGAAAGCATGGACGTAGACCAAAGCAAACCACATTTAGTGCAGGTGAACGGGAAAGACGCTGTTGATACCAAGGCTCCTGTAGACTCAAAGATGCACTTAGACCTGGCCAACAAAGTGGACACCAAGGTCATGCTCCAGACGTTAGAGGGTGAGATCAAAACACTGCCAGTGAAGGAGCCTGTAAAATCCATTATGAACGGTACTCTCTCTCAGGACGGGTTAAAGGTCAACAACACTGTGTTAGCCACCAGCCCAGCCTTGGCGGACGTAGAGAGAAAGGTTGTGGTGTCCGAGCCTGACTATCTGCCACCTCAGAAGGTTGCCAGACTGGAGAATAATAGCGACAGGGTGGCAGACTCCGTCACGTCATCACTGTTAGGGCCGCCCACTGGTGTTCCCACGGTAAGCAACAGCACCAAGTCTGAGCCAATGGAGATTGGGCAGACGGCATGCAATAAGATCACCCCGTTTCCTATCCCCACTGCAGAGGAGTCCAGCTTGAGTAACAACACCACAGAGAACAGCAGTAGCAGTACTGAGGTGCTGAAGACCATCACCCAAGTCACCACAACCACTACTACCACCATGTCAACAGAGTCTCGCACGGTGCAGGTAACCGAGGTCTCCAGCAGCACTAAGCCTGCAGTGACGCCTGCTGCAGAGACCAGTGCTATATCTACCCTCACCACCATGACCAAGACCACTGTCACCAGGGTCAGCTCCCCGGCCCTCGGGGCCGCCGTCTCCGAGGAGACCAAGACTGTTGTCACTGCAACGTTGACAGATGCCAAATCTGGCCCCTCAGGCTCTTCAGTCACCTCCATGACAGTCAGTAAGGAGTACTCAACCAGAGACCGTGTCCGGCTGCTAAAGTTCTTCCGCTCCAAGAAGACCCGCTCTGGCACGGCCCTCCCCTCTTACCGCAAGTTTGTCACAAAGAGTAGCAAGAAGAGCATATTTGTACTGCCTAATGATGACCTGAAGAAGCTGGCGAGGAGAGGGGGCATCAGAGAGGTACCCATCTTCAACTACAACGCCAAGCCAGCCCTGGACATCTGGCCCTATCCCTCCCCCAGACCCACCTTTGGAATCACGTGGAGGTTAGTCACGTAGTTGACCCTTAGCCATTAGGCTGCCATTCACGCATTGGACCACCTCATATGACCTGCGCTGAAATGAAAACACAGAAAGACAACAATTGAAAACATGGAACCATGTACATTTGTCCATATAGCTGTTTGGTTAAAGGTTGTTTTGATAACACTCACTGACTTGGGTCTCCTATGCAGATACCGTCTCCAGACTGTGAAATCTCTGGCGGGGGTCAGTCTGATGCTGCGGCTGCTCTGGGCCTGCCTGAGGTGGGATGACATGGCTGTCAAGCCCTCCCCTGCTGTAGGAACCACCCGCACAGGTGAGTGCACAGCAATCCTACCCTCCTCTCCCTCTCTGCCCTCCTCATTCCTGTCTCTCAATTTGAAGATGAGGCACCATTTCAAACGGACATATTTCCTTTCTGCTTTCCCCAGAATCGTCGGAGACAGCGATCACCACAACAGAGATCATCAAGCGGCGAGATGTGGGGCCGCACGGCATCCGGTCTGAATACTGCATCAGGAAGATCATCTGCCCCATTGGCGTTACCGAAGCTCCCAAAGGTAAAAGGATGAAACTGCATCCCAAATTCTCTTAGGATCACGCTGTCACAATCCTATAGTGGTCTCATGAGTCTTTGCTTTGGATTGCCTTGCTCAGCTTGTTCCTCACATCTCCTAGTGTTCTCTCCCAAGTACCTGAGTAGGCAAATCCTTTGCAATGTAAGTGAAAATATGGAGTTTGAGAGAGTTGTTTATCCCACAATAGATAGGATGACATTAATTGACAGATGTCGTTTTCCCCTTTACCTCATTCTCTACCTCATCCTTTCTTTGTCCTCCTGGGTAGAAACTCCCACTCCCCAGAGGAAAGGTCTGCGCTCCAGCGCTCTGAGGCCAAAGAAGCCTGAGCCGGCCAAGCAGACTGGGCCCATCGTCTTAGAGACGTGGGTGGCCGAGGAGGAGCTGGAGATCTGGGAGATCAGAGCCTTTTCAGAAAGGTGAGCAGGTGGACTGTCCTTAGCCTTGTTGCTGGGGCTGGAGAGAATAAGCTGCTGTACTGCTTGATATTATGTGACCTTTGAACCTATACTTCCCTCAAGATGTCTTGTAACCCTGCCCAGGTCTGTTGTCTTGTTGTCATTGGATGTAGTATGACAAACTGGCTTGTCCTCTTGTGGTCACAGGGTAGAGAGGGAGAAGGCCCAGGCTGCAGACCAGGCTAAGGTTAGTAGAACGCTGAAGACAGCAGAGGAGGCCAAGGCCCAATTGGAGGCTCAGCTAAAGCACCAGAGATTGGCTGCTCAGCAGGTGGGAAGATCAGACAAGTTTCCACCTTGCACTATGGTGACACCTAGCCTCCCTACAATCCACCCCCCCTCAGCCCAAACCTGGGGGGGCACAAACACTAAACACTGGGAGCTGGGACATTTCAAGGGCCTCTGTTTGGGTTGGTTTTGATCTGAATAACTGTCCTTTTAAACCATGTGCAATTACAAATGTGTATTGGAAGTTATGTTATGTATTATTCAGATGAGACATGTTCACTCTGTACTCTCACTCTTTTACTCTGGTCTCCACTTTCCAATGAGTTTGGTGTTTCTATGTGGTTTAGCATAGATTTAGCATCTGAACCTTTGCGTTGTAGAAACGGTTGGAGCAACAGAAGCCTGGTGCCACCACCTCCACCTCCACCCCCACCAGTACCCCTACAACCTCAGTCTCTGGCACTCCGGCATCCCTGACCAGCCAGGTCACCCCGGGGACTAAACTGGTCCTGGCCACCAAGCTGGGGACACCTGTCACATTCCAGCAGAACAAGAACTTCCATCAGTCGTTTGCTTCCTGGGTCAAGCAGGGCCAGGGTAGTCCAGGTGAGTTTGGTGACGAATAGCTGCTCATACAAAATCATGGCAGTGGCTACTGTGGGGGTGTGTTTTAAGTTGATAGTGATCCTTGGTAGCAGTGTTGAAATATTATTTTTCATATTTCCATGTTTTTGGTCAAAAGTCATTTTCGTTCCCCATTCACTTTTTAATGGTGGCCATTGAAGTTCACTTGTGGATGTCAAACTGTTACAACAACAACAGGTCATTTTAGTGTTTGGATTCTTCTTTTTTCATTTGACCTATTTTGATAGATATTTACAGTATGTTGAATTGCCTTAATGGGCAGTGGTGTCCACTTCCTGTATCTGAAACCCAGTCAAGTGTGGGGCTGGGAAAGGGAATTCTAAAAACCTTTTGAATAACTTTTGACTCCTAGAAAAAAAGTTTCAGGCTCATAATCAGTTAAGTCCAAAAAGTCTTAAAAGCATATGCAAAGGCTTTGTTTGAATTATAAGCTGGGGGGGAAAGGACCCCTTAGTGGACACCACTGCTATACACCCTGGCTGTTGTGGTTGCACTTTGCACACAGTGTGTGACTGCAGGTGGGGTGTGTCTTGCAGCCTCCACCTGCTCACGGGCCACCGTGGCCAACAGCATGGTCACCACCTCTGGACAAACGTTCCAGATCTCTGCCAGCCCGGTGACCATGGCTGGCCAGGTCATCACCGCCAAGCTACCCATCCCGGCCAACAGCAAGATTGTTACGGTCAACATGCCAACCACACAAGGAGGTATGGATGGCCTTGCCGTCTAAGGTTTTAGCCGGCATGATCGCATTGACCAGGCCTACCCCCACTCAGCAGGCCTACCCCAACTCAGCAAAACCATGAACCATCTCACCCCAGTGGAACCTATGAGGGATTTTGAGGTGTTGCTTTTGGTTTGAGTGTGCTGGCTGCCCTACGTAGAAAATGCCAATGATTTATACAAGAACATTCCAGGAAGGAGGACCCCTGGGATGCCCTGTCTTTCTCGCTCAGTAACAGACACAGTAATGGCTGTCCTGTCTGTCAGATTATTGATCCAATGGAAGCTTCCTTACGGTATCTTGGTTGGACTGAGTCCCAGACAGTCTCAACACAAAGGACCTGTTCTGCTTGATCAATACAGTCTGTCCAGATCATCTGCAAGAGGGGCAGGTGAAATTTCTCCCACTGATGGCTGTGACTTGCCAGTATATTTAGAGATGTGATTCAACCTAGTATTTCTTCGGCAAACTGAATTCCTAGTTCCATGAGCTTTTAACAAGGGCGTTTGACTTGTTGTAAATCTCATTATTGAGGTTCAACACCCTACTGTTGATCTTGTAGTGAATTCATGCTGCTTAACACAGTCCCTCTCTGTCACAGGTATGGTGCAAGTCCAGCAGAATGTCCTGGGCATTATTCCATCCAGTACCCCAGGCAACCAGCGGACCTACTCCTCATTCCAGAACCGCAACGCCACCATCAACATCAGACCCAACACCTCCACCTCAACCACCACTCAGCCGGTAGAGAATAGACATCCAAACAGATCTATCCCTCTCTCTCTCTCACATATTATTGCTCTGTCTTTTTCCCTCTTATGCTCTCCCCTGCTCTTTCTTTGCGTTATAATCTTAATTGGAATGTAGTGAATTTAGCATAATCATGTGTACAGTATCATTTATTTGTGTTTTGTTTCTTTGGTCCAGGTCATTGCCACCGGAGCCCAGATCCGTCCGGGCATGACGGTGATCCGATCGCCCCTGCAGCAGGGCACCACCATGGGCAAAACCATCATCAGAACCCCCTTGATGATGCAACAAGGTATTCTACCAGCCAGTAGGTCTCTCCTCTGCCGCCTCCCAACCTGTGGCTGCATGGCTCTGCTCACTCCTCAGCATGCACATTACAGGCAGTCTTCAACATTGCTTTGTGTTGATATGTTTATACGTATTCATTTTATTCGGATGGATACTATATTTAGAACTGTATTGGTAGTCCGCAGATGTTAACTTTATGTATGACCTCCAGTCAATTCATTCATGATAAGCCACCTGATTTGTCTTGGGACTGTCCCATGCACTTTTCTTATTTAAGGCTACTCACTATCTGTCCTCTAGGCCAGCAGCAGGTGGTGACTCAGATCATCCGGGGCCAACCTGTCTCCACAGCAGTTTCCAGTGCCAGCCCTGTGCAGACCAGTGCAGCCCAGAGGATGCTGGGTGCCGCCCCGTCCCCCCGTCCTGTCACCCCTGCCCCTGGGCAGTCCCCATCACCATCCACCCCCCAAGGCGGCCGACCACAGCAGGGCCAGGTCAAACTCACCCTGGCCCAGCTCACCCAGCTAACGCAGGGGGCACAGGTGAGGAGCCACCTGCTCTCTTTTACACCTACTTTCACACATACTCTCACACTCCTGTTGGATGTATTCTCTGTGTGTTTCTATGTCTGTCTGTGTGTTCCAGGGAGGGAACCAGGGTCTCACAGTAGTAATCCAGGGACAGGGCCAGACCACAGGCCAGCTGCAGGTCATCCCCCAGGGGGTGACAGTCATCCCAGGCCCTGGGCAGCAGCTCATGCAGGCTGCCATGCCCAACGGCCAGGTGCAGCGCTTCCTCTTCACCCCAGGGGCAACAGCCCCTGTCCCCAACCCCGCCACCACGCCCAGTGCTGCTGTCATCCCTGTCACAGCCACCACAACAACACCCTCAGGGCCAGGTATGAGGCCAAGCCACTTCAACAAGTATCGTACACAAGGCTTTGCAGAGTTGTGAATTAGAATGTTCATTTGGATTGGTCTCTAGTTTGTGTAGATGTGTTAATACTGTGCTGCTGTCTCTCTCTCCTCCGTTGCAGCACTGTCTCAGCCTCCGGTTCAGACTCCCGCCACCTCTCAAGCACCGGCAACACCAGTCCAGCCTCCTCAACAGGCTATCACCCGTGTCCAGCCTCCTCAACAGGCTATCACTCATGTCCAGCCTCCTCAACAGACTATCACTCATGTCCAGCCTCCTCAACAGGCTATCACTCGTGTCCAGCCTCCTCAACAGGCTATCACTCGTGTCCAGCCTCCTCAACAGGCTATCACTCGTGTCCAGCCTCCTCAACAGGCTATCACTCGTGTCCAGCCTCCTCAACAGGCTATCACTCGTGTCCAGCCTCCTCAACAGGCTATCACTCGTGTCCAGCCTCCTCAACAGGCTATCACTCGTGTCCAGCCTCCTCAACAGGCTATCGCTCGTGTCCAGCCCCCTCAACAGGCTATCGCTCCAGTCCAGCCCCCTCAACAGGCTATCGCTCCAGTCCAGCCCCCTCAACAGGCTATCACTCCTGTCCAGCCCCCTGCCCTCGCTCCTGCCCCCCCTCCAGTGTCCACACATCAGACTCAACCCCCTCAGACTCAAGTCCACATCCCCCTCCAGTCCCCCACTGCCTTACCCATCCAGCAGATAGCCCAGATCCCAACCTCACCACAACCGGTCCATATGAAGAATCTCTCGGTCTCCCCTTCCGTCACCCAGGCCACAGTGAAGCCCATTCAGGCCCATGCTCAACTCCAGCCCCAGGTTCCGGCTCAGATCAGGCCCCAGCAGCAGCTGCAGCTCCACCACCAACCCCAGCTGATCACAGTGCCGGGGCTGCAGCAGCAGGTCCAGGTGCTGGGCACCATCCAGACCCACGTGGCAGCCCAGCTCCAGGCCCAGCAGGGTGGGGCGGTGCCCCAGCAGATCAAGCTGCAGCTGCCTATCCAGATCCAGCAGGCAGGAGGCCAGGGGCAGGCCCACCAGATCCAGAACGTGGTGACCATCCAGACGGCCAGCGTGCAGGACCACCTGCAGAGGATCCAGCAGCTCAGAGAGCAGCAGCAGAAGAAGAAGCAGCAGGAGGCCAAAAGGGAGCAGAGCCTGCAGGCCTCCAGCCCCAGCGACATCATCCAGAAACAGGTGGTGATGAAGCAGATTGCTGTGATAGAAAATCTGAAACAGAGGAAGACCATGACTCCAGCAGAGCGGGAGGAGAACCAGAGGTATGGCTGTCATTGTTCACAGACATGACCCTTACATAATGACATTCATATGAATTACAGTACATGTTTTATCTATTTCTCAGTTCCAAAATCTTATTATGCTTAATCCTACCAACAATCGCCAACTATTTTGTGTTGTATTTTGTCTGATTCCACGATGAGTCTGACAAGCCCTCCCTTCCTCTTTCCCCTGCTGAGTAGAATAATCGTCTGCAACCAGGTGATGAAGTTCATCCTGGACAAGATCGACAAGGACGAGAAACAGGCGGCTAAGAAGAGGAAGAAGGAGGAGTCTGTGGAGCAGAAACGCAGCAAGCAGAATGCCACCAAGCTCTCGGCGCTGCTCTTCAAACACAAAGAGCAGCTCAAGGCTGAGATCCTGAAGAAGAGGGCTCTACTGGACAAGGAGCTGCAGCTGGAGGTTCAGGTCAGTGCCAACGCCACCTCTGCATCATAGGCCACTGTATTGTAGTGCTCCAGTAGGGTGCAGTAGTGTGATATTGGATGTGTTGAGAAATATTGCGGCCACTGCCCAGGAATTCCTTACATTGTGATACCCACTGTGAACCATTCTCTCTCTCTCTCTCTCCCCTTCCTTTCCCCTGTCTCTCTCTCTCTCCTTCCTTTCTCATATGTCCTTCTCTCTCTCAGGAGGAGCTGAGGAGGGACATCAGCAGGCTGAGGAAGGAGAAGGAGAAGGCCCAAGCTGCAGCCTCTCAGGCAGCCGCTGCTGCAGCCCAGGTAGCCTCATCCCTCTCCCCCACCATGGCCTCGCCCTCCTCCACCCACAAACGCAAGAGGGACGACGAGAGGGACTCGTCCTCCGCCAAGCCCAAGAAGAAGAAGATGATATCCACTACCTCAAAGGATCACAAGAAGGAAGTCAAGCTGTACTGTGTCTGTAAAACGCCCTATGACGAGGCCAAGTAAGATACGGATGCACCATATCGGGTTCCCATTGAAACACTGAACATGTAACTGAACTGTAGCATGTATGTCAAAGACGTGGAACTTAAGTCCACATGGTTTCAGGTTCTACATTGGGTGCGACCTGTGCTCCAACTGGTTCCACGGTGCGTGTGTGGGCATCACGGAGAAGGAGGCCAAGAAGATGGACGACTACGTCTGTAACGGCTGCAAGCAGGGCCAGGACTCACAGGACTCAGAGGGCACCACGGAGGAGCTGTACTGCATCTGCCGGACGCCATATGATGAAACACAGTATGATAACACAATACTAATAAGGTTATAGCTTGGGTGAACTGAATGTTATAGGTCCAAATATCCCTGACCTGTACTACCCATGTCTTTTCTCCCAGGTTTTACATTGGCTGCGACCGTTGCCAGAACTGGTACCACGGGCGCTGTGTGGGCATTCTGCAGAGTGAGGCCACCCACATAGACGAGTACGTGTGCCCGCAGTGTCAATCCACGGAGGACGCCATGACGGTCCTCACACCGTTAACCGACAAGGACTACGAGGGTTTAAGAAGAATCCTGTGCTCCTTACAGGTATGAAAGCCTGTGGTCTCCTCTGTTCAGTGTCTTTACTGATGATGCATTTGATATGGATATGGCCAGAGTTGGGAGTCACATCATGTACCCTGTCTTGAATAAATGAAATGATAAAATGAAACAACGTTGCATTGCAGGACCAGTGTTCTGGTCTGGGGCACTACATTCTCAACATACTTCAGTATACCTCACTGTTGTAAATCTAGTGAAACATCTATTTTTCTGTTAACAGGCTCACAAAATGGCGTGGCCGTTCCTTGAACCAGTAGATCCCAACGATGCTCCTGATTATTATGGCGTTATAAAGGAACCGATGGGTAAGGGCAAGGGCAGATCTCTAAATCACTGTAATGTCATTGACTGTCGCTATTATTTCACATCAAATTTTATTGGTCACATACACATGGTTAGCAGATATTAATGCGAGTGTAGCGAAATACTTGTGAGAAAAAACATTGTAATCTTGAATGTGTTGGAAAGTAGACACAAAATGTGTACTTGGCTAGTGTTTATGTTGATAGTTTGGAAAATATAATAATTGACCAACACATTTACCTTTGGTCACCCTTCTCTATGTTTCATCCCCAGACCTCTCCACAATGGAAGACAGATTACAGAAACGGTATTACAACAAGCTCACTGAGTTTGTGGCGGACATGACTAAAGTCTTTGACAACTGCCGCTACTACAACCCCAACGACTCCCCCTTCTTTCAGTGTGCCGAAGTTCTGGAGTCATTCTTTGTACACAAGCTCAAAGGTTTCAAAGCTAGCAGGTAATTTTAGAGCTCTCATGACTCCCAAAGCTCTTCAGAGGCCCTGTCATTAAGTCTCCTGTTAGAAAAGACTCCCTCCGTCATGCATCATCTGACATTAGGGCATGGGTAATGGCTTGGCAGTCATATAATGTTCATGACACTCCATGTGACTGATTGAATCTGCTTTTGAGAATTTCCCAAGAACACCCTTTTTAATATTTTCTTTTTCATTAAACTATGCATCCGTGTCATGCTAGTTAGCCTCATGCACTCTCTGGGCATGTCCGTTTGTGTTGTAGTAGCCTGACTTTGGCTGTGGTCTTTCCCACAGACCTGGCTGTGGTTTGTGGGCTGCTTGGTAGAGGGATGCAGAGTCTTACCAAAGCCTACAGGGCTGACTTCAGCTCCAACATCCTCCCTGCAATAGTTTTCAATAGAGCTTCATTAATGTTTGCTCCATCACTGTGTCATGCATCACCTTGCATTGTCTCTTTCACCTGTACCGCATGCATTTGATTTATGCCACTCATTCTCTCTTTCTTGCAGATTGTGATGTCATAAGTCTGACGTTATAGCTGGAGTCTGAGCTGGATGCTGGGGTCTCTAGTAGTGAATCATGGAACTTGCTGTTTCATAAACAGTGGAAATTCTGTGTGATTATTTAAGATTTAAAGAAATAAACACACAAACACACACAAGTGTTCTATCAGTGAAACAAACCATGCTTAAAAGTACATTTGCAAGTATAGAAGCCGAATTCTAAAGATGCCTTCCGTGACAATCACAAAATGGCAGCCATGTTGACACTTACAAATCAAGTTTTCAAGGGAAATGCTTTTTCTCTATTATTTTGGTAATTTTACCATTTAACATCATATCAATTATCAGCAAGATGAGTGTCAGGGAAGCTTTTACTTAGAAATGTGTAATAAGCTTCACCCAGAAATGCATTTTTTTATTTGTAGTTAGTTATTCTTGGAGAGGGAGATATAAAAACAACATTTGGGACCACATGTAAAGCTGTATATTTTATTATATATTTATCAAATTAAGTTTCTCTCTTCCTCATGGCCTTCTTTCAGCTGATTTAAATATCATGCATTCGTAATGAATGGGCATGATTTTAATATAGTGCACAGGTTTTGTAGGTAAATTATAGCTTAACTACTGGTTGATTTATTATTGGGATGTTTTAAATTTAGTGATTAAAAAAATAAGATTGGTATTGTATGGTTTTTAATCCTTTTGTGAAGGATTATTTTATGGTTAAAACAGAGAGAGCCTATGGTCAGAGGAATTTATATAGACTTAAAATAATAAATAAAATGTCACGGCTTAACTATATTGGACCCCATGCCTTACTGCATGAAGGTACCTCAGGATGTAGACGTGAAGCACCATTTTCAGTGACTAAGTCATTCCTGATGAATTAGACCAACATGGCTGCTCTCTCCTTCCTGACCCCATGGCATCCATTTTTTGTATCACTGTTTTGTTGTTTGTTTTTTGTTCATGTCAGTATGTTTAAACTATTCATACAATTTTTTTAAAGGTTCTCAACTGTTCCCCTTTTCTACATTCTATAGGTCTCATAACAACAAACGACAGACTTCGACCTCTTAGTATATACCACATATTTGAACAACAAAAAAATGCACTCTGCGAGAATTGGGTTAAATTCTGAACAATTAATCCATGTTGGGACCTGGCTCCTGTGCTTTGTCCACTCCTTTCCCTCCTTCTGGCCCCACTACGCAGCCCCTAAAGGAAGACTCTCCCTCCTTCTGGCCCCACTACGCAGCCCCTAAAGGAAGATTCTCCCTGTAAGACCAGCAGCGCTGCTCCCACCGAACTGTCAGGTGGAGCTGCTGCCTGCCCACCTCTGCCACATGGACATTTGACAAGGGGTTAAAATTGAGGGTTTGAATAAAGGCATTTCTGAAAAAGGTTACCTTGAAGAAAATACTTTCTTTGGAGATCTCATGTTTCCTTGTTTGTTCTTCTTGGTTTGATTCTTTGTTACCCCTCTAGCTAGTTGAAGAAATTAAGAAAAGCGTACACTTTCATGCCCATAAAAAAAACATTTGATGCTTGTTTGAACGTTGAAAAATGTTGAGCTGAGTTGCACTCAGTGTATCAGATTGCACAGTGACACTTATGTGTCTATACCCTTTCAATCACTTTATTAGAGGTGGGTTGAAAGATACATCTCATTGGGAAGGACTTGCTTGAGTTTGGACCTACTAGCTTTCTGGACACTTAACAGTTTGAGTTTCAGTCAAGCTATGCTGAAAGGAATAAAGTATTTGGTATTAATTGCCCAGCAGTAATGACACTGCTAAGGATAAAAACAATATGTATTTGAAGGTATCCTGCCCTGTTTGTAAAACTTGTCAGATTTTGAATTTTTGTTTTTGTATTACAGCTGAAGAGATTGATGTATATGAAACATAATAAATGGAGAAGACTGAGCTCTCTTCCACTACTGAAAGTGTTGGCATATGCTTTTGTGAAATAAATTGCTTTAGCTATATGAAAATATTTTTCCCTAAAGCATTTACAGTGCATTCAAAGTATTCAGACCCCCTTGACTTTTTCCACATTACAGCCTTATTTTAAAATGAATTAAATAGTTGTTTCCCCTCTACACACACAATACCCCATAATGATAAGGTAAAAACAGGTTTAGGAATTTTAGCAAATGTATAAAAAATTTGTAAGTAATAATCACATTTACATAAGTATTCAGACCCTTTACTCAGTCCTTTTTGAAGCACCTTTTGGCAGCGATTACAACCTTGGGTCTTCTTGGGTATGACGCTACTAGCTTGGCACACCTGTATTTGGGGAGTTTCTGGAGATCCTCAAGCTCTGTCAGGTTGGATGGGGAGCGTCGCTGCACAGCTATTTTCAGGTCTCTCCAGAGATGTTCAATCAGGTTCAAGTCCGGGCTCTGGCTGGGCCACTCAAGGACATTCAGAGCCACTCCTGGGTTGTCTTGTCTGTATGCTTAGAGTCGTCCAGTTGGAAGGTGAACCTTCGCCTCAGTCTAAGAACCTGCTCCAAAGCACTCAGGACTCCATCAAGGATCTCTCTGTACTTTGCGCTGTTCATCTTTCCCTCGATCCTGACTAGTATCCCAGTCCCTGCCGCTGAAAAACATCCTCACAGCATAATGCTGCCACCACCATGCTTCACCGTAGGGATGGTGCCAAGTTTCCTCCAGACGTGACGCTTCGCATTCAGGGGAAAGAGTTCAATCTTGGTTTCATCAGACCAGAGAATCTTGTTTCTCATGGTCAGAGTCCTTTAGGTGCTATTTGGCAAACTCCAAGCGGTCTGTCATGTGCCTTTTACTGAGGAGTGGCTTCCGTCTGGCCACTCTCTACCATAAAGGCCTGATTGGTGGAGTGCTACAGATATGGTTGTCCTTCTGGAAGGTTCTCCCTCCGAAAAGCAACTCTGGAGCTCTGTCAGAGTGATCATCGGGTTCTTGGTCACCTCTGTGACCAAGGCCCTTCTCCCCCAATTGCTCCGTTTGGCCGAGCAGCCAGCTCTAGGAAGAGTCTTGGTGGTTCCAAACTTCTTCCATTTAAGAATGATGAAGGTCACTGTTCTTGTGGACCTTCAATGCTGCAGACATTTTTTGGTACCCTTCCCCAGATCTGTGCCTCGACACAATCCTGTCTCAGCGCTCTACAGACAATTCCTTCAACGACATGGCTTGATTTTTCTCTGACGCACTGTCAACTGTGGGAACTTATATAGACAAGTGTGTGCCTTTTCCAAATCATGTCCAATCAATTGAATTTACCACAGGTGGACTCCAAGTTGTAGAAACATCTCAAGGATGATCAATGGAAACAGGATGCACCTGAGCTCAATATCGAGTCTCACAGCAAAGGGTCTGAATACTTATGTAAATAAGGTATTTCTGTTTTTTATTTGTAATAAATATGCAAAAATGTATAAAAACCTGTTTTACTTTGTCATGATGTGGTATTGTGTGTAGATTGATGAGAAATAAAAAAATGATTTAATACATTTTAGAATAAGGCTGTAACATAACAAAATGCACTGTACATTATTTAATTGGCAGTTATGGGTAAGACCTTATGATCTCATCAACTAGCTGCATCTATATAATTAGAATTTCCGTTAATAGGACTGACCAGATGGGAGTCCAGTGACCCTTTATCCCCAGTTCCAGGCATTCATGTCTGGATTGTATGCATATACAATGCTATATTGTAGGACATGTAAATGCTATATTCAGAGGTTGATGTTGATTATTGGTCATGATACAAAATAGTCAGTGTAATGTTTATCCATGTATCTTAACAGATTTTAGTTGTCTGGGTTCTCTGATTTTAAGCGTATCTTCTGGGCGGTTTGAAACCACTCCTTGAATTGCATCAGATTTAGATATTGTTTTCCACACACAGACCTAAGCAGAAAACACATTTTGAACGGTTATATTTAATAACACAAAAGCAACTGTTCCAACATGAACTTGTTTGGAAAAATTGTTTCTTATATGATACTAATATAATACAAATTGAATGAGGGCATGGGAGTACTGAAATCTCGCGATAGGTCTCTACTGACAACACTTCCAGAGCGCCCTGTGATTTTTCAAAACAGTCCAATAGGGTGATGCTTTTAATCGAACTGACCAACCAGGGAGCTTTGTGACAAGAATTTAAAGGTCTGCACAAATGTTCTATGTATTAGCTAGAATTTCTGAAGAAGGACCGGCGGGTAAGTGCTTGTCAAGTACTCATATTTTGTACTGGTTGTCAAATATTCGATGTACTTCTATATATTACTGATTTACTTTGTTGTTGGGGTTTGCTAGCCACTCTTCCTGGTCACTTGTGACTGATATAACTTTATAGAAAAGCCAAAAACGTGTTCTTGGATCCAAGCTAGCAATTCGTATTATAAAGCTAATTGTTACATTTCGTTTAGGTGTTCAAAAAGATATTTCTTTATCAAACTTTTTCGAACATTTTTATCAGTTTACCCAAAAATGTCTGCTGGCAACGAGAACGGTGTCCGTCTGGACAAGTTCAAGAATAAAGGAAAAGATGCGAATGTAAGTGACATGTATGCATGGCACATTTTTCACTTCAAATGTGTTCATGGCTTGCTAGCTAAATGAATCTGGCTAGGCACAGTCAATGACGGTTGTTGATCACTTTGCAGGAACTTAGACGCAGGAGAGTAGAAGTGAACGTCGAACTTCGCAAGGCAAAGAAGGACGATCAGATCTTCAAAAGAAGAAATGTCACCACTTTGGTCGACGAGGCAACTTCCCCACTTCAAGAGAAAAGCCAAAACTGTCAGGTGAGTTTGTTAGACCTGTCTGTTTATACAATTCCAGTGGCGCACAACTGGCCCAGCGTCATCCGGGTTAGGGGAGGGTTTGGCAGGGGAAGGCCGTAAAATAAGAATTTGTTCTTAATTGACTTGCCTAGTAAAATAATTCCAATGTAAACAACCTGTTGTCTTAATTTACAGGCCACTCGACAGTGGACCGTGGAGGAGATTCTTGCTGGTGTGAACAGTAACAACCTTGATGCCCAGCTCAACGCCACGCAAGCTGCAAGGTAAATTAATCAACTTAAAACTGTCTGGGGAAATCCAGTATTTATTTTGGCAGTGTTTTTTAAAATTTATTTTTAAGTGTTGGCTACCATGATCATAATTGGTTGCTTTTTCAATTGTTCTCATTACAGGAAGTTGCTATCCCGTGAGAGACATCCTCCCATTGACCACATCATCAGTGCTGGGCTGATTCCTAAGTTAGTTGCTTTCTTGGGTTTGGAGTCAACCCCTATCCAGTTTGAGGCTGCCTGGGCTCTAACCAACATTGCATCTGGAACATCTGACCAGACCAGTGCTGTTGTGGAGGGCGGAGCCATTCCAGCCTTCATCAGGCTTGTCACATCTCCCCACCCCCACATCAGCGAGCAGGCTGTGTGGGCTTTGGGTAACATTGCAGGTAAAGCATTCCTCTTTTGTTACAGCATCTTGTCAGTGTATAGAGCCCTAAACTGCATAAGTGATCTCCCACCCCTAACCTTGTGTCCTTGATTTATTCTGTTAGGTGACGGGTCGGTCTACAGAGACCAGGTCATCAAGCATGGAGCTGTGGCCCCCCTGCTTAGTCTGCTCGCTGTCCCTGAGCTCTCTTTGTTCTCTGTAAGTGTTCTTAGTGCCTAGTACTCTTAATGTGGTGACCCTTGGCAACCATTCATAAGAAAATGGACAGTCACTTGACTTGTTCGTGACATGTTACAAAGTATCAGTCTTGTTTTTTGATAACTCCTTGCCCCACATTACTTTCCTCACTGGGAGGTGCTGTAACTCTATTTATTTGTCTTTTTTCTCTGCAGTCTGGCTACCTGAGGAACATCACCTGGATGTTGTCAAACTTGTGCCGCAACAAGAACCCGTCTCCCCCTCTGGCAGCTGTGCAGCAGATCCTGCCCACTCTGGTGCGTCTGCTGCACTATGATGATAAGGAGGTGCTGGCAGACACCTGCTGGGCATTGTCCTATCTGACCGACGGGCCCAACGATCGCATTGAGGTGGTGGTGCAGACTAGCCTGATCTCCCGCCTGGTGCAGCTGCTTGGCTCTGGGGAGATCTCTGTTGTGGTATGTGCCCAGTCTAGTTATCCTGCAGAGGTGGTGGGCTGTCATCTACAATGAAGTAGTCACCATATTTATATAGTACCATAGATGTTGAAATATGTCTTTTTTCACCCAAGTGCCCACTGTCTTTGACCTGTCTCCTTCAGACTCCTTCTCTGCGTGCCATTGGAAATATGGTGACTGGCACGGATGAGCAGACTCAGGCCGTACTCAACGCTGGGGCCCTCTCCATGTTCCCTGGCCTGCTTCGCCATCACAAGAGTAACATCCAGAAGGAGGCCTTCTGGACCCTGTCCAACATCACTGCAGGGAGAGACTCTCAGATCCAGGATATCATCAATGCTGGCCTGGTCCCTCTCATGGTGGATGTCCTACGCAAGGTATGTAGGTTTGTTTTCTGTAGTAATATCTTATATGGTAGGATTTGTATAATTAGGAATGGTGGGATATTTTTTTGTATAGTACTTATTCCTCATCTGCTTTTCTATACAGGGTGACTACAAGACTCAGAAAGAGGCAGTTTGGGCAATAACCAACTTTACCAGTGGGGGCACAGTTGAACAGGTTGTGTACCTTGTTCAAGCCAATGTGCTGGAGCCTCTGTTGAATCTACTCTCAACAAAGGACAGCAAAACCATCCTTGTCATCTTGGATGCCATCACCAACATTTTCCTGGTAAGGGGACCTTCTCGCCAAGAATTAGTAAATCTTATTACCGGTATAGACATTTTGTACCCTATGACTGCAAGATTCGGGTGACATATTTATTCTTAACTTGTTTTGTCCATCAGGCTGGAGATAAGATTGGTGAAGCAGACAAGCTGTGCATGATGATCGAGGAATGCGGTGGGCTAGACAAGATTGAAGCTTTGCAGTCCCATGAGAATGAGCTTGTCTACAAGGCCTCCCTCAACCTGATTGAGAAATATTTCTCTGGCGAGGTGAGCATTGTTGTGTAATGGTGACTAATTGAACCTGTTCTATTATAGATGGTATGTTTCCTTTGCCTCAATTTTTCTTGAATGTTCTGTTTTCTAGGAAGAGGAAGACCAATGTGTTGCTCCAGAATTGACAACCAATGGCTATGCATTCCAGATCAGTGAGAACCAAAGCACTTTCAACTTCTAAATACCACTTTTCCTTTCATCTCTACTGTATACTGCCACTGTTTGTCCTCTGTAATAATGGACTCCTATTGTCTGAAATGTACATGTGTTATAAATGTCTGTAAATAAATTTCTTAAAAGAAATTCCAACTACTGTAATTTCTTGATGTTTGGGTGGATTGACAATGCATTGAATTCCAATATGAATCTTTATAGCTTCCACCCCCTTGTTTCTTTAAGAACTAAATGCAAAGAAACACTTTTTGCTACGGTATCTGGACTGTCAGACTTTTTTTTTTTTTTAAATTACCCCAGCAATCCGAAATGTCACTTCTGACAAAGCTGTATTTTCTCAGTCATTGGCATTTTGGCATCCGATAATTTCAGTTTAGCCAAGCCATACAGGCAGATGTTTCCATCCCCATTTCGTCATTGGTCATTTACTTACTAGCCTCCCTGAAGTGGGATCTGCACTGAAGGGCGCACGAGCTCAACAGTTCAACTCTCGTCTGGCTGGGAGGAGGACTGAATTCCAATCGGTCCGAAGCTGAAGATGTGAAGTGTGAACTCGGTTCGCTTGCTTACTGTAAAATAATTAGTCGGCCAGAACTCCGATTTGCAAGAGTATTTGGTCAATCAAATGCACTCTGCGGCATCCTATCTAGCAATTGTTTTTTTTGTGCGCGACAGCGATTGTGTGATCATGATGGCAGCAGTAGTAGTGCTGTCTACATCCGGGCAACAATGCCTTCACTCCATTATTGTTACTTCGGTCTGAAACTGGTTAGTCTTAAATATTAAACTGGAAGCAAGATGTCTAACCAAGGAGTTCGGCGAAATGGTCCGGTTAAACTGCGTTTAACAGGTAAGAGACCTAAAATATTGTCCCTCCACAAATGTGGCTACCTAGCGCGACCTAGCTACTATAGTTATGTTTATTGTGTGTCGCTAGCCCAGCTAACGACGTTAGTTTGTAGGACAAACGTGTGTGTGTGTTCGAAAGGGTGCTTGCTGTGGTTTAAAAGTTTGGGCGCACTTTAATATTTTGAGTAGGGCACGTTATGTATGTGGCAAATTAAACAAAAACTAAGCTTAACGACACAGTAGCTAGATTACTGGGTAACGTTTCAGAAATATGATTTATAACGCGTGCTAAATTAGACAGTTAGCTAGCTTGTTGGCTTCTGTTAGCTAACCAGCTAATCTAACATTAGCACAGGCAAAACAAAAGTAATCCGCCTGGGATTACTGTTTAGTAGCTGGTTAACTAAATAGTAACATCACTAGTTTAATCAAGCTAGTTAAGAAATAGTTGGTGGTGTGCTAATTCAATTACGTCCACAATTTTGTGTAAGAACACTGTTAGGATAGATTACCCTCTCATTTTTAAACGACGCATATACCATAGTAATCATCTTGGTAACTAACATTCTCATTAATTGCCATAAGTGTCATTGTCCCACATGACTATTCCTTGTGCTATTAATCTAGCTAATAAAACAATGCCATAGCTACTACACAATCTGTGTAATTGAAGCATCTAGATGGCGACAAAATGAGCTAGATGGAGAGACTATGGCTGCGTTTACACAGGCAGACCAATTCTGATCTTTTGCACAATTATTGCTGGGGGGAAAATTTGTTGGAAAAGATGGGAATTGGTCTGTCAGTGTAAACGCAGCATATCTCCCAGACAGTCCACATCATACTGCAAAGTGGGGATCAATTCTCTCTCCCCCCCCCCCCCCCCCCAGAATACTGTGGCTGTGGTGCAAACAAGTCCTCCATTTCAACACAAACAGTGAAACGTTTACATGAGAGGACATTGTTTTGACTGGGAGAGGGGGATGACAGCAGTGGTGTTTGATGTACCTCCAGGATCAGGGCTGAGTCAAATTCCAGGCCTTTCCATTCACCAGGAAGAGCCAAATTAAATATTTAAGCTAGTGCTGTTTCTGATAGAAATGAGTGTAGTGGTGAATGGTGAAAAGAGATTACTCTCAATGGTGTTGCTTAAATCACCTGTGCTACCGAGGCCTCGTTTACACAGGAAGCCCAATTCAGATTTTTTTGGCAAAATATCTGATTGCTCAGACCAATTAGTGGAAAAGATCAGAGTTTGGCTGCATTAAGCATTGAGAGTTCTGACAACCTGTGAATTTGTCCAGATGTGAGAACTTTTCTGCATAAATTCTACTGGTGGGGTAACCAGGTTTGAACTAGATTGCCCCATTGAAATGTTTCCAATGTAATATCCTGAACCTAAGACAGATTTTGGTGTCTGTTTTGTTTGTCTGAACTACATGGTGGTCAAGTGCAACACTGTTTTCTGTGTTATTTTTTCTTGAACTTTGTAAATTGCCCGCTGTGAATTAGTCTGTCGTTCCACTTAGCGATTGACTGCGTTGGTGTCTTGGAGAAATAGTAAGAATGTGAATTCACTGTCAAAAACAAGGAGAGTATGATCACATGGACCTCTTTTCCTGACTTTACACAAAATGTGTATTTGCTCACTTAACTACTGTTTCATATTTGTTTCATCTTCCACATGTCTGTCAGTTGAACTGAAGTGTTTTTCTTATTCTGCCATCTTCTCCCCAGGGAAGGTTTCTTTTAGAATTAGGCTATGCAAAATTGTGCAGCGTTATCCATATGCTCCTCCACAGCCGGACTCGCTCTGGGCAGGGAAGGACGTTGTTTAGGGAGTCAGCGCCGTGGTGGTATGTCCTCCTTACCTGACTACACATTAGTGATTGGGGGGGTCGATAGTAGAGGTCGACTGATTATGATTTTTTCAACGCCGATACCGCTTATTGGAGGACCAAAAAAACCAATACCGATTTAATCGGCCGATTTTTATATACACTGCTCAAAAAAATAAAGGGAACACTTAAACAACACAATGTAACTCCAAGTCAATCACACTTCTGTGAAATCAAACTGTCCACTTAGGAAGCAACACTGATTGACAAATTTCACATGCTGTTGTGCAAATGGAATAGACAACAGGTGGAAATTATAGGCAATTAGCAAGACACCCCCAATAAAGGAGTGGTTCTGCAGGTGGTAACCACAGACCACTTCTCAGTTCCTATGCTTCCTGGCTGATGTTTTGGTCACTTTTGAATGCTGGCGGTGCTTTCACTCTAGTGGTAGCATGAGACGGAGTCTACAACCCACACAAGTGGCTCAGGTAGTGCAGCTCATCCAGGATGGCACATCAATGCGAGCTGTGGCAAGAAGGTTTGCTGTGTCTGTCAGCGTAGTGTCCAGAGCATGGAGGCGCTACCAGGAGACAGGCCAGTACATCAGGAGACGTGGAGGAGGCCGTAGGAGGGCAACAACCCAGCAGCAGGACCGCTACCTCCGCCTTTGTGCAAGGGGGAGCAGGAGGAGCACTGCCAGAGCCCTGCAAAATGACCTCCAGCAGGCCACAAATGTGCATGTGTCTGCTCAAACGGTCAGAAACAGACTCTATGAGGGCCCGACGTCCACAGGTGGGGGTTGTGCTTACAGCCCAACACCGTGCAGGATGTTTGGCATTTGCCAGAGAACACCAAGATTGGCAAATTCGCCACTGGCGCCCTGTGCTCTTCACAGATGAAAGCAGGTTCACACTGAGCACATGTGACAGACGTGACAGTCTGGAGACACCATGGAGAATGTTCTGCTGCCTGCAACATCCTCCAGCATGACCGGTTTGGCGGTGGGTCAGTCATGGTGTGGAGTGGCATTTCTTTGGGGGGCCGCACAGCTCGCCAGAGGTAGCATGACTGCCATTAGGTACCGAGATGAGATCCTCAGACCCCTTGTGAGACCATATGCTGGTGCGGTTGGCCCTGGGTTCCTCCTAATGCAAGACAATGCTAGACCTCATGTGGCTGGAGTGTGTCAGCAGTTCCTGCGAGAGGAAGGCATTGATGCTATGGACTGGCCCGCCCGTTCCCCAGACCTGAATCCAATTGAGCACATCTGGGACATCATGTCTCGCTCCATCCACCAACGCCATGTTGCACCACAGACTGTCCAGGAGTTGGCGGATGCTTTAGTCCAGGTCTGGGAGGAGATCCCTCAGGAGCATGCCCAGGTGTTGTCGAGGTCATACAGGCACGGGGAGGCCACACACACTACTGAGCCTCATTTTGACTTGTTTTAAGGACATTACATCAAAGTTTCATCAGCCTGTAGTGTGGTTTTCCACTTTAATTTTGAGTGTGACTCCAAATCCAGACCTCCATGGGTTGATAAATTGGATTTCCATTGATTATTTTTGTGTGATTTTGTTGTCAGCACATTCAACTATGTAAAGAAAAAAGTGTTTAATAAGATTATTTCTTTCATTCAGAACTAGGATGTGTTGTTTAAGTGTTCCCTTTATTTTTTTGAGCAGTATATATTTGTGATGATGACAATTACAACAATACTGAATGAACACTATTTTAACTTAATATAATACATTAACAAAATCAATTTAGTCTCAAATAAATAATGAAACATGTTCAATTTGGTTTAAATAATGCAAAATTGCAGTGTTGGAGAAGAAAGTAAAAGTGCAATTTGTGCCATGTAAAAAAAGCTAAAGTTTAAGTTCCTTGCTCAGAACATGAGAACATATGAAAGCTGGTGGTTCCTTTTAACATGAGTCTTCAATATTCCCAGGTAAGAAGTTTTAGGTTATTATAGGACTATTTATCTCTATACCATTTGTATTTCATATACCTTTGACTATTGGATGTTCTTATAGGCACTATAGTATTGCCAGCCTAATCTTGGGAGTTGATAGGCTTGAAGCACAGCACAGAGCTGCTGGGAAACACAGGAAAGTGCTGTTTGAATGCTTACAAGCCTGCTGCTGTCTACCACCACTGACTGCTATATCAAATCATGGACTTAATTATAATATAATAAACACACGGAAATACGAGCCTTTGGTCATTAATATGGTCAAATCCGGAAACTATCATTTCGAAAACAAAACGTTTATTCTTTCAGTGAAATACGGAACCGTTCTGTATTTTATCGAACGGGTGGCAACCCTAAGTCTAAATATTCCTGTTACATTGCACAACCTTCAATGTTATGTCATAATTATGTAAAAATCTGGCAAATTAATTACGGTCTTTGTTAGGAAGAAATGGTCTTCACACAGTTCGCAACGAGCCAGGCGGCCCAAACTGCTGCATATACCCTGACTCTGTTGCACAGAACGCAAGAGAAGTGACACAATTTCCCTAGTTAAAAGAAATTCATGTTAGCAGGCAATATTAACTAAATATGCAGGTTAATGTGATTGTGTATTGATTTTAAGAAAGACATTCATGTTTATGGTTAGGTACACATTGGTGCAACGACGGTGCTTCTTTTCGTGAATGCGCTTGTTAAATCATCACCCGTTTGGCGAAGTAGGCTGTGATTCAATGATAAATAAACAGGCATCGCATTGATTATATGCAACGCAGGACAAGCTAGATAAACTAGTAATATCAACCATGTGTAGTTAACTAGCGATTATGTTAAGATTGATTTATTTTTTATAAGACAAGTTTAATGCTAGCTAGAAACTTACCTTGGCTCCTTGCTGCACTCGCGTAACAGGTGGTCAGCCTGCCACGCAGTCTTAGCATGGAGCGCAATGTAATCGTCCAAAATGCCGATTACCGATTGTTATGAAAACTTGCAATCGGCCCTAATTAATCGGCCATGCCGTTACATATCGGGATTTTATTTTTGACGATATATCGCAATATTATTTTTGCGCTGGTTGGCTGTACCTTCACCAAAACTCCAATATTTTTCCTTCATAGCTTGTTCTCCATATTTCTCCATTCTCCATCTGTCAAATATTGTATAAACTAAATCGCTATTTGGGCATGATAAGATGACACGATTGTGAAAATCGAATGTGTTTACTTACTGATAGGTGAGTTTGTATCAGTAATAAATGTCTGAGCATGAGTCGTGAATTGATAATAGCAGAATTGATCATGGCAGCTTGTTAGATGTAGTTGACTTTGACACATTGCTGTTGATGAGTTTGTTATTGGGTAAGCCCTGAATGATGAGTTGTTACATGCGAGCAGTCTTGTCGCTGTTTGCGTTCCTCTGAGCTTCTCCTTGCTGACATACCCCCATCCATTGGAACCAGATGTTGCAGACGGTTGCCAGCTTTTAAACTGGAAAAATATGGCAAGCAAGCCGCTAAAACTAACACTTGTGGTGAGAATTGCCCCTTGAATACACAAGACAGGTTTCCATTATGCTCTACAGCTGATCACTCTTAAATTATGTCACACAAACATGGTTAATGGCACAATACATGATCCGGTAAGTAATAAATTACAGCGTTAAAATATGGCTCAATGCGGAGCACCTTATCTGATCAGCTCTAAATTGTATTACTCAAACATGGTTCTTGACCAAATGGTATCCATTCCAAACAACCATAAATTTGTCAGGACACAGCACATGCTTACTTATCTGTCTCCCATAAAGTAATTTGAACAAAGAAGCTGTGGAAGGGAGAAGTGATCCCTCCATTTTAACACTGAGGCCTCTGATCCCCAGCTGTTTGTAGCCGAGAGCTGAATTCGCCTCACCCACCAACAGATTTGAACAGCACAGACATTGATTAAGAGATCTCCATAGCATCAGTAAAATGAAACGCTTAGCAATAGGTTCTAAAAAAATATATGTAAGGGCCGTCTGTTCGTAATTTTATTGTCTGACCCTTTGTTAGTTGATTCAACTCTATTTGTTTAGCTTGCTTATTACTCTTCTGGGTTTTGCCATGTACAGGAAAGAGGGAAGAACTAACTCTATGGGAATGTCTAGCATTCTCCACAAAAGCATCCCCCCTCTTTCTTTCTGTGAGTCACTCAGTCCTGTTCTTTCCGACTGTAAACTGCCCCCCTCCCAGTCCTAAGCGCGTGTCACCCCCACCCTCAGTGAGAGAGAAAGCTGTCGTGTGGTGCTGGGTTTCTCTGACTCAGTCAGTGGTTTTGGATCTTTCTTTTGACTGGGAACCAGCTACTATTGAGGACAGCATTGAACAAAGCTGCAGCTTTGTCAGGTTTACCTATTGAAATGTCTACATTTTATTTAGTCGATTATAGTTGCTAGCTACCTCACTGGGATCTTATAAAATGGGCTGTTGAAAGAACACAGATGCACTTTTCTCATTTAAATCAAAGCGGCCCCAAAAAATTCCTTGTGCCAATAGGTTGCGAGACTAAACATTCTCTTGCTGTACAAATCTGATTGAAGGATCCATTCTCTGTAGTCCTTAGTCTACCGTTTGGGTTAACATGTTAGTTAGTGGGGGGAAACTTGCAGCTGGGCACAGATGGTGCTACAGAGGCACAGGACTTAATGATCAAGAGTTGTTAATGTGTGCTGAGTCTGCCTGGTGCGTTCATGTGGCTCAGGCCGTTTTACAGAGTGTCTGTATGGAAGTGATTTTGGTCATCTGGGTGTTCAGACGGGATACATCGTAAATACACAATGATTAAGTACATGTGGGGAACTGTTGACTTTGCTACTCCATTACAGAACTGCAGAACAGTTCCACATTTTGCTTAAAGAGAAGGAAAACAAAACAATAGCAATTATTGCGCGTCATTTGTAAATGTTTTCCTTCCCCTGCTGAGGGCCCTCCAATAATTGCAATTTTTCCATAAATTAATTGACTAGGGTTGGCTTTCCTGTTGGTTCAGCTGCTCTTCAACGAGGACAAAGGCTTCTGCGGTCACACTCCCAAACCGCTGCCAGCAACGGAGCCGAGGCCAGATGTAGAGGCGCAGTGGGCAGCATCGGAGAGGAAGCTCTTTACAGACGAACACTTGTCCAAATGTCACCCCTGACAGGTGGGGAGCAGACAAGAGAAACTCCCTTTGAGTTTCATAGTAATAATGAAGTGAAGAATTGCAGTCCTATTACTCGGCAGGACTGTCGGTTGGTCCTCATGTTTTGCTCAGATTGCTGGGTGGATTATGAGGCCTGTCCTCTCTACAGTGCAATGTGTTTGAGCAATCAGTCGGTGGTGGACCTTAGGAGAGTGGTGCTCCCAACTAGGCCGAGCATAGGGTGGCCCATCAGACGGAGCTTTATTATCTTCAGTTGTGGATTGTTTTCCCAAATTCAGAGTTCTTTATTGAACTTAATGCTGGCTAAGTTTGGTGTGTGTGTGTGTGTGTTTGTGCGCTTATCTCACTGACTCAATACATTCCATTCAAGTCGGGTTAATGGATTATAGTTTCCTTGTCTCATTTAGAAACTAAATTCACAGACCACCTCACATTCCCCTTTCTATAGACAGGTGGTTTGTTTACCAAACTAACTGATGCGTGCACAACTTTGGGGCAGCACAGATGGGGTTGGCTTACAAACAAAGGTTTATTGATATGTATACCATATTTCATCTTAATGTTTATTGAGAACATAAATACATTTGCCCAATAAGCACTGGTGTCTCTCAAATGCATCGTTACAGTTGTTGATTAGCTAGCTAGTGAATTTTAGCCATGTTGGCATAGCCGTGACATAAGTCAAAACACCTCAAAACAAGACAACTAGCTGAAACAGCCACCTATGATTCCCCACAGAGCTACAGCAATGACAAGAAGCTGCCATCTGACCATTCAGAATCATAACACAGCCTTTTGCCTCTTCGATGTGAGTGCATCATTGTTTCGACGTTGTCAACCAACCCGTCTGTCTATACTCCGCTCTGTCTTGCCTATGTTCTTTGTGAAACTAGAGGGCATCCAATGACAGCAGGTGCTGAGCGTGAGTATCAGTCGACAGAACATCTGCAGCCAGCCCCTCTCTGATGATTAGTGCTTTCCGGGCAGCGGCTGACATTATTTACAAGCGCCCCTCCACCTTACTGTCTGACAGAGGAACCACTCTCCGCACCTGCTCTGCCTCGGGGTTGTCCATTTTGATCATTCTCCACCCCAGTTTCCTATTTACACACTGACATATCTGCATTTCACACCGCCGCTCCGAAGAAGCCCCTCTGTCAGCTTCCCAAGGAGACGCCGTCTGGGGGCCGTGCGGACAGTGGAAGTTTTCTCCGAATTGAATGGTAATCCTCCTGGGTGGTTGAAAGGGCGCCTTCAAAGGCCTGATGTGTTAACCTGGCAGAGCCGGTTGATGGGTCAGAATTGGATTAGCGGTGAGGGGGAGCTCTAGTGAGAATGAATCTGATGCTTGTCTGCAGGCTCCTCATATCACTGCTGCCTAAACTCCATTCTTTTCCTCCCTATGCTCATTTGCGCTCTTTTCTCTAACGCTGCCTTTGAAGTGAGAAATGTCACTTTGGGGTATTTTTTCCACTAGGATTCACTTTAGATGCCCTTGTTGTTTTCAGTTAAATAGTACAGAAAAAGTATTGGGTACTTAGAAATGGGTTGTGTTTGGTCTCACTCCCTTGACCAATGGAGACTAGTCGTAATATCTAGTGTCTTCTAGGGATAATGTGAGATTATGGAAATACATTTTTAAAACGTATATCTGCTTGCAATATGAAGGAAGCTCGGGGTAGTTTTGCGAGCTGATGCTAACTAGCGTTATATGTTGTATAGCTGCAGTGGAATGTGTTTTACAGGGTTAGCCATAGTTATACGGGGCTTCTGGAGCAAATTAGGGGTAAGTGCCTTGCTCAAGGGCAAATATATATATATATATATTATATCTTTCTCACAGGATGTTGGTTGCACTTTAATTGGGGAGGACAGGCTTGTGGTAATGGCAGGAGCTGAATGAGTGGAATCATATCAAACACATGGTTTCCATTTGCTCCATTCCGGCCATTATTATGAGCCGTCCTCCCCTCAGCAGCCTCCTTGCTGAGATATATCTCAGCAAAAAAAGAAACGTCCCTTTTTCAGGACCCTGTCTTTCAAAGATAATTCGTAAAAATCCAAATAACTTCACAGATCTTCATTGTAAAGGGTTTAAACACTGTTTCCCATGCTTGTTCAATGAACCATAAACAATTAATGAACATGCACCTGTAGAACGGTCATTAAGACAAACTAACAGTTTATAGATGGTATGCAATTAAGGTCACAGTTATGAAAACTTAGGACAATGAAGAGGCCTTTCTACTGACTCTGAAAAACACCAAAAGAAAGATGCCCAGGGTCCCTGCTCATTTGCGTGAACATGCCTTAGGCATGCTGCAAGGAGGCATTAGGTCTGCAGATGTGGCCAGGGCAATAAATTGCAATGTCCGTACTGTGAGACGCCTAAGACAGCGCTACAGCGAGACAGGACGGACAGCTGATCGTCCTCGCTGTGGCAGACCACGTGTAACACCACCTGCACAGGATCGGTACATCCGAACGTCACACCTGCGGGACAGGTACAGGATGGCAACAACTGCCCGAGTTACACCAGGAACGCACAATCCCTCCATCAGTGCTCAGACTGTTCGCAATAGGCTGAGAGAGGCTGGACTGAGGGATTGTAGGCCTGTTGTAAAGCAGGTCCTCATCAGACATCACTGGCAACAACATCGCCTATGGGCACAAACCGTCGCTGGACCAGACAGGACTGGCAAAAAGTGCTCTTCACTGACGAGTCGTGGTTTTGTCTCGCCAGGGGTGATGGTCGGATTTGCGTTTATCGTAGAAGGAATGAGCGTTACACCGAGGCCTGTACTCTGGAGCAGGATCGATTTGGAGGTGGAGGGTCCGTCATGGTCTGAGGCGGTGTGTCACAGCATCATCGGACTGAGCTTGTTGTCATTGCAGGCAATCTCAACGCTGTGCGTTACAGGGAAGACATCCTCCTCCCTCATGTGGTACCCTTCCTGCAGGCTCATCCTGACATGACCCTCCAGCATGACAATGCCACCAGCCATACTGCTCGTTCTGTGCGTGATTTCCTGCAAGACAGGAATGTCAGTGTTCTGCCATGGCCAGCGAAGAGCCCGGATCTCAATCCCATTGAGTTCGTCTGGGACCTGTTGGATCGGAGGGTGAGGGCTAGGGCCGTTCCCTCCAGAAATGTCCGGGAACTTGCAGGTGCCTTGGTGGAAGAGTGGGGTAACATCTCACAGTAAGAACTGGCAAATCTGGTGCAGTCCATGAGGAGGAGATGAACTGCAGTACTTAATGCAGCTGGTGGCCACACCAGATACTGACTGTTACTTTTGGTTTTGACTCCCCCTTTGTTCACGGACACATTATTCAATTTCTATTCGTCACATGTGGAAGTTGTTCAGTTTGTTTCAGTTGAATCTTATGTTCATACAAATATTTACACATGTTAAGTTTGCTGAAAATAAACGCAGTTGACAGTGAGAGAAGGTTTCTTTTTTTGCTGAGTTTATATATGTGTTTGTTGTGTTGTGTTGGGGTGGGGTTAATTTTCGGGATGGAAAGACGCTTTTCAGTGTAAACTTTAATGACTAAAACCTGATATAAAGTATGTAGAAAAGATAATGGACCTATATATTTAATCATAATTTAATCTTTGAGAACTAACAATCACCAAAATAAAAGGTCAACAGTCAGGGAGAATTGAAAATTCCAAAAGCAATGAATATAGCAGTATATATTGTATTATGTTTGAGTAAAAGAGCATTAGCTGTGGCAAAATGAATAGATTTGCAGGAAATTCGCTTTAAAACTGCAAAAATGTATCTCAACTACATGGAGATTTTTTTTTTTTAAATTGCAGGAAATTGGCTTACAAATGTTAATCTTCTCTACACCAGCAAGATGGGGGGCCTCTATTATTTAGTTTTTTAAACTGCTGAGCCGACGCGCACCCTGCCATGCCCCCAGCCACGCCCACCACCTAAGCCTCTTTTTGATCCAGAAAAAACCTGACATCAGACATGTCTATGAATCCACACAAGACACGGGGCGGCAGGTAGCCTAGTGCATTGGACTAGTAACCGAAAGGTTGCACGATCGAATCCCCGTGCTGACAAGGTAAAAAACAAAAAAAATCTGTCGTACTGCCACTGAACAAGGCCGTCATTGAAAATAAGAATTTGTTCTTAACTGACTTGCCTAGTTAATTAAAGGTAAAATAAAAAAATAAATATGAATCCACACAGTGTAACAGGTCATGTACAGTAGCGGTCTTTAGAACAGGGCAGAGGGGCCTGTAGCATGGCCAAGTGCCTTAAGTCAGACACTCGGCCCTCATCTCTGTTGTTTAGTCTGACCTTGCCAGACCAGACCTTCCTCCCACTAACACAGGAGCAAAGGTACACATGACCCCATTATTCTCCATCACTTAGGCTATGCTCCATCACTCAGGGTTCCACTTTGCTGGGGGTCCCTGGGTACTGTACTCTTGGACGGTTTTTACTAAGTTGATTTTGTGATTAGTTTTAGTTGTTTGTGAATCTTGATTTCTTTTTCTGTGGTTCGGGGAGGTAATGGTTTGCTCAGGTGAGTCTTATTAGATTAGAGGTCGACCGATTTATGATTTTTCAACACCGATACTGATTATTGGAGGACCAAAAAAAGCTGATACCGATTAATCGGACAATTGTTATATATGTATTTGTAATAAATTACAACAATACTGAATTAACAATTAACAATTAACATTTTTATTTTAACTTAATATAATACATAAATAAAATATATTTAGTCTCAAATAAATAATGAAACATGCTCAATAATGCAAAAACACAGTGTTGGAGAAGAATGTAAAAGTGCAATATGTGCCATGTAAAAAAGCTAACGTTTAAGTTCCTTGCTCAGTACATGAGAACATATGAAAGCTGGTGGTTCAATATTCCCAGTTAAGAAGTTTTAGGTTGTAGTTATAGGAATTATAGACTATATCTCTATACCATTTGTATTTCATATACCTTTGACTATTGGATGTTCTTATAGGCACTTAGTAATGCCAGCTTAATCTCGGGAGTTGATAGGCTTGAAGTCATAAACAGCGCTGTGCTTCAAGCATTGCTAAGAGCTGCTGTTTCAATGAATGCTTACGAGCCTGCTGCTGCCTACCACGGCTCAATCAGGCTGCTCTATCAAATCATATACTTAATTATAATATAATAAACACACAGAAATACGAGTCTTTGGTTATTAATATGGTCAAACCGGAAACTATAATTTCGAAAACAAAACGTTTATTCTTTCAGTGAAATACGGAACCGTTCCATATTTTATCGAACGGGTGGCATCCCTAAGTCTAAATATTGCTGTTACATTGCACAACCTTCAATGTTATGTCATAATTATGTACAATTCTGGCAAATTAATTACAGTCTTTGTTAGGAAGAAATGGCTTTTCAACAGTTCGCAACGAGCCAGGCGGCCAAACTGCTGCATATACCCTGACTCTGTTTGCACTGAACCCAAGAGAAGTGACACAATTTCCCTAGTTAATATTGCCTGCTAACATGAATTTCTTTTAACTACATATGCCTGTTTAAAAAAAATATACTTGTGAATTGATTTTAAGAAAGGCATTGATGTTTATGGTTAGGTACATTACTGCAACGATTGTGCTTTTTTCACAAATGTGCTTTTGTTAAATCATCACCCGTTTGGTGAAGTTGAAGTAGGCTGTGATTCGATGATAAATTAACAGGCACCACATTGATTATATGCAATGCAGAACAAGCTAGATAAACTAGTAATATCATAAACCATGTGTAGTTAACTAGTGATTATGTAAAGATTGATATTTTTTTAAATAATATAAGTTTAATGCTAGCTAGCAACTTACCTTGCCTCCTTACAGCCACAAGGTCCTTTTGATGCTGCGCTCGCGTTACAGGTGGTCAGCCTGCCACGCAGTCTCCTCGTGGATTGCAATGTAATCGGCCATAATTGGCGTCTAAAAAGGCCGATTACCGATTGTTATGAAAACTTGAAATTGTCCCTAATTAAATTGGTCGACCTCTACACTAGATATCCAGACTTGTTTCCGTTTCCAGGAAAAGGTGGTGGGGTACCTAGAATGTTCCTGGGTTCTGCTGTAAACCTGGATTGATGTGATTAACCCATACCTCTCTAACCTTGAGCAGATAGGGGTCTCTAAGTCACCAGTGTTATGGGATGCTTGGTGTGAAAACCACAAGGCACTCACAGCTGACACAAAGCATCTGTCTGTGCCCAGCCTGCCGTTGAGCCCTGGGTCCTCTGAGGAGATAGATCACGAGATGTTTATATTCACACCAGATCACATTTCAAATGGCATTTCCACTAAAGTTGAACAAATATGCCAAGGCTTCCTGTAAATGATTTTTGTATGTGAGCAAAGAGGATGACTGTTTTAAAATGTCTATTTCTGAAGACTGTCATGTCCGGTAGTTGGCTAGTTAGAAAGTCACCAAACATTATGCCCCTTCTCCTTTTTAAATAGAATTACACTTAATTCAGCAAGTATTTTTTGCTGTTTGACTGTCTTAAGGACAGCCAGGTATCCTTCTTTTAAAATGGCTGCATACACGGTCTCGTTGAGAGGACCCAGTTAACGCTGTTATTACAGGGACTACTCTCAACACGATTACACAGCCTTCAACTCATTCTATCGTCCTAGAGTTATAGGGACTCTCCAGAATGAGGTCGGTAACCTTATCCTTGTAGAAAGAAGAGGGACTCTGTGTCAGATTTCGGTCTTTTTAATTCGGGTGCCTTGTTTGCGAGATTGACCCAGTTATTGTGTAACTGTCTGCTTAATAAGTTGTGGCTTGCAAGGTGGAAAATCATTATGAAAGTACCTTCCCCATCCAGGATTGCTCCATTAAAACAATCGCTACAATGGCCCGATGAATCATTGTGGTTTAGCTGGATCAGAGGCCGCAGACACTCCAGCCAGTCAAGTCTAGAGTATGAGGTCAAGGTTTCAATGTGCATTATCATTCAGATGGGATGTGTAATTACAGCCCTGGTCTGACTCATCGGGGGAGGGGCCACAGGTGACTGAAGTGTAATGCACTAGGCTACATCTTACGCCCCAAAAAGTTCAAGGAGCTTTTAAACGTGGCTGTCATATAAGTGGCCATAACCCTTCTCTAAGTGAGAGCAAGAAATAAGATCTCAACGTTTTGACCGTGCCTCCTTATTAACCCCATCTCCCTGCACACAAATCAGAGCTGCCCAGACTTGGAATGATCTCATTATAGCAGCATGGCACAACTCTGCCCACCTCCCTCAATTGCTAAAGCTGGGACAGACATGACACAATGGAGCTAAAGCTGGGACAGACATGACACAATGGTGCTAAAGCTGGGACAGACATGACACAATGGAGCTAAAGCTGGGACAGACATGACACAATGGTGCTAAAGCTGGGACAGACATGACACAATGGTGCTAAAGCTGGGACAGACATAACACAATGGTGCTAAAGCTGGGACAGACATGACACAATGGTGCTAAAGCTGGGACAGACATGACACAATGGTGCTAAAGCTGGGACAGACATGACACAATGGTGCTAAAGCTGGGACAGACATGACACAATGGTGCTAAAGCTGGGACAGACATGACACAATGGAACTAAAGCTGAGACAGACATGACACAATGGAACTAAAGCTGGGACAGACATGACACAATGGTGCTAAAGCTGGGACAGACATGACACAATGGTGCTAAAGCTGGGACAGACATGACACAATGGTGCTAAAGCTGGGACAGACATGACACAATGGTGCTAAAGCTGGGACAGACATGACACAATGGTGCTAAAGCTGGGACAGACATAACACAATGGTGCTAAAGCTGGGACAGACATGACACAATGGTGCTAAAGCTGGGACAGACATGACACAATGGTGCTAAAGCTGGGACAGACATGACACAATGGTGCTAAAGCTGGGACAGACATGACACAATGGTGCTAAAGCTGGGACAGACATGACACAATGGTGCTAAAGCTGGGACAGACATGACACAATGGTGCTAAAGCTGGGACAGACATGACACAATGGTGCTAAAGCTGGGACAGACATGACACAATGGTGCTAAAGCTGGGACAGACATGACACAATGGTGCTAAAGCTGGGACAGACATGACACAATGGAACTAAAGCTGAGACAGACATGACACAATGGTGCTAAAGCTGGGACAGACATGACACAATGGAACTAAAGCTGAGACAGACATGACACAATGGAACTAAAGCTGAGACAGACATGACACAATGGTGCTAAAGCTGGGACAGACATGACACAATGGTGCTAAAGCTGGGACAGACATGACACAATGGAACTAAAGCTGAGACAGACATGACACAATGGAACTAAAGCTGAGACAGACATGACACAATGGTGCTAAAGCTGGGACAGACATGACACAATGGTGCTAAAGCTGAGACAGACATGACACAATGGAGCTAAAGCTGAGACAGACATGACACAATGGAGCGTAGACACGTGTTACACACTTCAAAACACCCAGTAAAAGCTGTTTATGGTAGACACCTGCACATTATGCCATTTGCTCATGGTTTTTAATCATGGAGCTCAATGTCTGTCAGCAGCACATACAGTGAGCTCCAGAAGTATTGGGACAGTGACATTTTTGTTGTTTTGGTTCTGTACTCCAACACATTGGATTTGAATTTATACAATGACTGCGAGGTTAACGTGCAGACTGTCAGCTTTAATTTGAGGGTATTTTCATCCATATCGAGTGAACCATTTAGAGATTACAGCACTTTTTGTACATTTTAAGGGACCGAAAGTATTGGGACAAATTCACTTATGTATATTAAAGTAGTAAAAACGTAAGTATTTGGTCTCATATTCATAGCACACAATGACTACATCAAGTTTGTGACTCTACAGATTTGTTGGAGACATTTGCTGTTTGTTTTGGTTGTGTTTCAGATTATTTTGTGCCTAATATAAATGTATGGTGAATAATGTATTGTGTCATTTTGAAGTCACTTTTATTGTAAATAAGAATGTTTCTAAATACTTACATTAATATGGATGATACAATGATTACTAGGGATGCGCCGATATTTTTTGCCAATACCGATATCCAATATTTTCCTTGGCAAAAAACCCGATACTGATAACCAATATTTTACATTTTAGCGGCCTTTAAGCATTCTAGTATAGTTAACACACACACACACGGACGCAGCGGTCTAAGGCACTGCATCTCAGTGCAAGAGGCGTCACTACAGTCCCTGGTTAGAATCCAGGCTGTATCACATCCAGCTGTGATTGGGAGTCTCATAGGGCGGCGCACAATTGGCCCAGCGTCGTCCGGGTTTGGCCGGGGTAGGCCGTCATTATAAATAAGAATTTGTTCATATGTCCCCATTACCAAAAAAAATGATCAAAGCCTATTTCTTTCACTCACTGTGCTGTTTGGTTGTTCATTTATTCAGTCTTTTCATTCTCAACCAGGATTTCATCATGCATGTCAAGCAGTGAAGTTTCAGCTCTGTCTGTCCGTGGCCTCTCTTCCTCGGTGCGCACTGTCACTGTTTCCATCTTGTCCAGCTGTGTATGTAACATTTCATGTAAACCCTCTTCTGTGTAGCGCTGTATTTTATACGTATGCACATCGGCATTAAACTAGACATCAGGCCGATGTCGGCATTTTTAGCTAATATCGTCCGATTCCGATATGCTCACTGATATATTTACATTTTAGTCATTTAGCAGACACTCTTATCCAGAGCGACTTACAGTAGTGAATGCATACATTTAAAAAAAAAAAATTTTCTCCGTACTGGTCCCCCATGGGAATCGAACCCACAACCCTGGCGTTGCAAACACCATGCTCTACCAACTGAGCCACACGGGACCATATATTGTGCATCCCTAATGATTAAGGATAATCCGGAATGAATCGTGAGTAATGATGAGCGAGAATGTTAGACGGGGGTATGATATTTGTGCGTCTAACTTTCTCACTCATCACTATTCATGATATGTTCAGGATTATCCATATTCATGGTAGCATCCACATTATTCTTATTTTCAATACGTGACTCCAAAATGACACAATACATTATTTAGCATTCATCTCTATTGGCGACAAAATAATTTGAAACTCAACCAAAACAAACCGCAAATGCATCCGACAAATGTGTCGAGTCCCAAGCTTTATGTAGTCATTGTGTGCTATGAATATGGGACCAAATACTTATCTTTTTACTATTTTAATACACAAGTGATACTTTTGGTCCCCTAAAATGTGGGGACTTTGTACAAAAAGTTATGTCATTTCTCAACAGTTCACCCAATATGGATGAAAATACCCTCAAATGAAAGCTGACAGTCTGCACCTCAGTCATTGTATCATTTCAAATCCAAAGTGCTGGAGTACAGAGCCAAAACAACAAAGAATGCGTCACTATCCCAATACTTTTGGAGTTCACTGTACCTAATGTTGACAATCAAGGATGACTGGGTCCCCCAAGAATGCATATAAACAGATACACATGTTGTGTGACTAGCCTACATGTTGTGTGTGTGGACTACATTGTCTCTTTTACTTTGAAAACATGTAATTATTCCCAAATCATTGGCGGTACATAGGGCCTAGGTTACCCTCTTGTTGTGTCTTTACCTATAGGCTTTCAAGGTTAAGGAATGGAGCACATTCATTGTATTACGTTGCTGTTCAGGTGAAAAGAAGAATCAGAGTTTACTCGAGGCAGTGTGATGGTTGGCATGGCCCAAATCGTGGCTTACTCATGATGTAACCCTCCTCTCAAACAGAGTTGTGAAATCATTTTATGAAACAAACTCACAGGGAGGAAAAGGAAGGGAGCAGCAGTATTTCTCTGCTCCAGGCCGTGGCGGACCTCCATGTCTGTTAAACAGGTTAGTAATATCCCTCTCTCCTCTGTAGCTCTACCCCGGCCTCTCCTCCATTAGTCTACATCAGAAAGTGCAGAGGAGCCAAAGAGCTTTAGAGAGCCATGCAGCCACTCTAAACTGCCCAGTCCCAGCCAACAGTGGTGCAAGCTGGCAGAAGCTGAGTGCTCACTGTTTTGACTCCTCACTAAGCATCAGTGCTGTGGAAGACTTTACTCGACTGGATGACTTCCTCTCAGGCACGTTGTATCACACAGTGGAAAAAACACATGTAGGCCTACTTACGCAGGGGTACCAAAAATACAGCAAAAAACATGGGGATGAGTTCCTTCTTTTTGCTTCTCAAAATAGTTGGTGTGGACTCCTTATGCAATTACACAAGGCCTCATGGAGGAAAGGGTGATGTAAGATGGATGAAATGTTCTCACACCAAGAATGTCGTCAGCCCTTTTGTTTGCGTGGTCAGACATGTTTAGCAGTGAAAGGTTGCTTTACCGACTCTATGTGACTCTTGTCTCTCCCGAGTGGCGCTGCATCTCAGTGCAGTCCCTGGTTCGAATCCAGGTTGTATTACATCCAGCCGTGATTGGGAATCCCATAGGGCGGCGCACAATTAGCCCAGCGTCGTCTGGGTTTGGCCGCGGTAGACCGTCATTGTAAATAAGAATTTGTTCTTATCTGACTTGCCTAGTTAAATAAAGGTGAAATATATTTTTTAAATAGCACTTCCCTCATTGTCTTCGTCAGGAGAATGGTTCAGTTTGGCAACATTGAATGCCACCTTCCCCCTGGTAGACGTTCTCTACAGTCCAACCAGACATCATGTCACCTGACTGTACAGGTTCTTAGTTTGAGCTCATCAGAACATGTACAGATCTGTCATCACTTTTCAACACTGGTGTGTTAAGTATGACAATGAGAGGTTTCTTGGACCATCTCTGATGGTTTACATTTGTTTTTATCTTTTTGTATGTGGAACATTTTGAGTCCTCTGTAATTCCAACATGCGTGGTCATTTTACAGTGACTGTGACAGATGTGACAGATGTCAGCTCCACTGTCCATCAGTGTGTAATAGTAGTCCTGGGGATCCTATACAGCTGTATTTATTTTGTGGCCGTAATGTACATCACAGCAGGGTTTCTCCCACCTTCCTCTCCATTCCCTAGTTGTTGCAGGGCTCTACGCTGACCTTTTTTATAAAAAGCACGTGTGAGAAATGTAGGCACACGCAAATAAATTTAGGAGCACCATGACAAATATTTGAGATATTAAACCTAGAACTCTTAATTTATCAGCAAAATATTGAAGTGCATATGCGAGTGAAATGATCACACTGTAGAACCCTGTGTTGAGAAGACTTCTCCACTTCTAGAGTGTGTGAGATGAAGCATGTCTTTGAATGCTCCTATGATTTTGAGCCTAGTGAAAATATGTATTCTTAAAAGCCTGCTCTCTGTTTTCCTTATGATCTGAAGTGACAGGTGAGATGATGAGATCTTGGTGGTGTTTTTTCCACATCTAATTTTAAAGATTTTCCTGGCAGCCTCTTCCCTGATCACTCAGCTCCTACCTAGACTCTTAATATCAGCATTTATTTGCCCAGCTGAAGTCTTATCAGATTAGCATATTTACATAAGTGGATTTCTGAAAATGTAAAAATGGCCTTAGATGGATATTTATATTTTCTACCAGTCCATTGGCCCAACCACATTTCCACACTTGCGCTCTGAAGAGTTGGGTTTGATGAAATTCTACTCTGCACTCCCCCACTAACCCCCACCCTGCCCAACTAGGCTACATTCAGGTCTACAGTTAAGTGGTGTGGAAAGGTCTTTAAAAAACAACCCACTTTTGTCCGGAGCAGAGCTAAGTGCACACATAGAGAGGAGAGTCCTGCCCAGCGGCAAACCTACTGAACTGTCCCACTAAGCAGGGCTTTCTGGAGCGTGTGGCACGCTCATGTTAGCACAGCCAGCCCAGGCAGACATACCATGACACACAACACATAGGCCATATAAATTACCTACCCTCATTTAATGTCTACAACTACCCTATAGAATGTCCATGAGGACTTTATTGTACTGTCTCGATTCTCTTTGAACCCTTTTATGTGTGTATGAGTCATGTTGTCCTGTCACTGTTCCTCTGTGGAGAGGCAATGGAAGCCCCAGCCCCGATAAGACTCACATTCTCTTGGAAGACAGGCCCGGATATTCGCCCTCAAGAGTGGGGAAACCAGGAGATGGATCAGGCTGCAGGAGGAAGCGGATTGGTGATTACAGATTAGGACCTGGTCCACCTCCAACACTTGTTAATCCGAACTCTCTTCCTCTCCTTCCATCTTTCTTCTCTCTTTTTTAAGGCGCAGTGAAAGGAGGAGTGGTTGTGGGAAAAGGAAGCCTTTTGTTTACAGAAGAACAATGCTGCGAATGAGAGCGCTCAGTCCTGGAGTCAAAACAGGGCTAGAGACAGGCAGGCAGGCAGGCAGGCAGGGGATGGGGGGGGGGCTTTCCAGGGAGATGTCAGACTGTCTGGTGGATTGGGACAGGGCACTGGACTAGGAGAACCAGGTGGAGGGGAAGGGTGGTGCAGGGGTTAGCAGCAGCAGCACTATTGTTTTGGGTCACACAATTATGATTTCACACTGAAAGAGGTTGATTTTGACATGTCCCTCTTTCTTTTGTTAAATTCCAGACCTGATTTTGACTTTGGACAGGCTGGTAATGGTGGGTTTTTATAAAGCAGTTCTCTTTTCCCACACCCCCACTTCCTCCTCCTCCACAGGCACTCCAGTGTGATGGTTAACCACAGAGCTGTACACCAGGGCAGCACTGTGAATCCCCCTTTTTCCCCACAGCATCCATTTCCCATGTTCCATCCCACTGGGTTATAATTCGAGTGGTAGAGTTTGAGTGTGTGTTTGAGAGAGAGAGCGGGAGATGTGTGGGATCCAGCTGAAGTGCCTCCATTTTGTTTTGGCTAGTGATTGTTTGCTCATTCAGTGTGTCATGTGACCTCTCCCTCCCCAGGTGGCCTGAGTGTCGGGGTGCATTGAGTCCCTGGACACTGCGTCTCTTTGTGTCCAGCCCTGGGAGAGACTCACCCACTTCTCTTTCTCCATAGGTGGAACTTTAACTTTACCCCCAAGCTCTCTGCCTGCCTCTAACCTATCTGTTCATTGATTTTGACCGAGAAGGCCAGGAGGTTGTGGTGTTTGCTGACCCCCCACCTAGTTTGGGCTGTGATTTGGAAACCTATGATGTGACTAATAACCCACTGACTGACTGTCAGACACAAGGAGGATACACAACTCCTCTGCTTCCTATGCTGGAATGCCGGGTTATGTTCCAGTTTAGTCATTAGATATGTTCCACTTGTTTGTTCCTGTCGGTGCCAATGACTCAGGGCTTGTAGGAGGACATTAAGTGATACCACATCTTTAACAGGATATTAAGAGATGAGGCTTCATGGGTCAGCAGAGGGAAGTGTGTGTGGGTGGGTTTCTGAATGTGTGTCCAGCTGCAGCTTCAAATTCCTCTCCAGCTGTTTGGTTGTGGGCCATTTAGATAAGAATGTGGAGTAAATGTAGAATGTGTTAGCCTAAAAGTCTTTTGTCATTTATCAGAGTTGCATGTGATCCCAGTTCCCTATGAAGGCTGTGTGGACAGCCTGGTGATGGAGGGAAGAGCGCGCGGCGTGGTTATCATTAGCATTCAAGCTGTGATATACAGCAGCTACACTCATCATTACTCACTTTATCACCCCCACAGATACCTTAGTTGACTGATGTTGCAGCGCCGCGCCTGGTACAAGGCTGACACCATTGAATAACTGTACACTACAAGTCTACTCTGTCCACCCTGTCATATCCACACTCAACTGCTATACAACAATTAGGAATGCCTCTGAGCCCGCCTGTATTATAGTGTGTGTTTGCTTGTGTGTGGTATTCTTCTCCATTACTGTATTCATAGTTTTAAATGTCAACACTCATTGGCCTACTCCTCTCCCGTTGTGAGCAGCTGAATTGTGCTGTCCTTCCTCCCTGTCAGTCACACTGCAGTCGTTGGGTCTTTGAGCTGCCGGCAGCGCGACCAGAATGAGAAACAGACACACAGAGAGACCCTTCTCTCAGCCTTGACTCGATACCGCCGTCGCTATGGCGACTGAGGATTTAAGATGCGCCGAGATGCAGAGGGTTACGTGATGTTTTTCCGGAGTGTTTAGTAGGGGCAGACAGGGTGAGAAATGTTTGGAAAATTAGTTTTGCACCAGGGGTGGGTTTTGGACAAGGCTGATATTTTTCCTTCCTCATGGTCATGGCTAGAAGGGAAACTGCTTTTGCCAAATGAACGTCAAAAGTAGAAAAGTGTTTCTAACCTTAACCTAATTTTCCTAACCTGCTATGTTAATACTCCTAACCTGCTGCGTAAGTTCTCCTAACCTTCTGTGTAAGTTCTCCTAATCTGTTACGAAATATATGGCAAAAGCTGTATCCCATCTAGTCAAAACCCTTCCACATGGGTAATAAGGTGGAATTGGGTAGAATGGTCACTTTTTTTGTACCATTTTTGACTCTCCAGCTAGCTCCCTCCCAATCAAACTCCTCACCCTTATTCACTTTGGCAAGTACATTACTCGGTTGTGCAAAAAATCGCAACTCCTTGAGAACAGCATTTTGTTAAATGTGGACATGGGAAATAAATTATGTGATTCTAACTAACCAAAATAATGTTTTTTACATTTCTACATTTTTTTCCCCAGGATTGTGAGTGTAGCGCTTTTTGTGTCTGTGTGCAAGTGCCCATGATGTTGCATTCTCTATATGTATGCGTGTGTCAAATCAAATTTAATTGGTCACATACACATATTTAGCAGATGTAATTGCTGGTGTAGCGAAATGCTTGAAATGTGTGTGTGTGTGTGTGTGTGTGTGTGTGTGTGTGTGTGTGTGTGTGTGGCCATGTTTATGTGCCTGGATGGAGAGAGCTATATATTTGTCAGTGTGTGAGTATGAGAAAGTGCGCCCGGCGTGACCAATAAAAATAGATTTACGATGCCGCCCTGTAGGTGCAAGCTGGCCGGTTTCCTTTTCTTAGGGAAGGCTCCTGTCATCAGGACAGACTTCCTATAAACCCATACATTTAAAGAATTCTGTGTGCTGGCAGGAAATGGGGACAATCATTTAACTTTATGTCATTAAACAAAGCTATCGTGATAGAAAGTAGATTCAATGGGGGTGTTTCGTAGGTTGGATCATATGGCTAATATATTTCTGTCAGCGATATGGTGTTTGCCATGTTTCTTCAGTGGCTTATGGACCGTTTAATGCAATATTCTGTGTTGGTGAGATGGGATGTCCAACCATTCTGTTTCTCCAGGATGGTTCTCTGACTGTCCCCCCACAGTTCTCTTCCTTGCTCAACATTCAGATCCTTCTCTATTTAGAGAAGTCGTTTCTATTTAGAAACGACTTGTAACTACACTACGTCACCAAAAGTATGTGGACACCACAAATTAGTGGATTCTGCTGTTTCAGCCACACCGTTAGTGACAGGTGTACAAAATCAAGCACACAGCCATGCAATCTCCATAGACAAACATTGGCAGTAGAATGGCCCGTACTGAAGAGCTCAGTGACTTTCAGTTCATCAAATTTCTGCCCTTCTAAAGCTCAACTGTAAGGGTTGTTATTGTGAAGTGGAAACGTCTAGGAGCAACAACGGCTCAGCCGCGAAGTGGTAGGCCACACAAGCTCACAGAACGGGACCGCCGAGTGCTGAAGCGCGGCGCATGTAAAAATCGTCTGTCCTTAGTTGCAACACTCACTACATAGTTCCAAACTGCCTCTGGAAGCAACGTCAGCACAAGAACTGTTCGTCTGGAGCTTCATGAAATGGGTTTCCATGGCTGTGCAGCCGCACACAAGCCTAAGATGACTATGCACAATGCCAAGTGCCGGCTGGAGCGGTAAAAAGCTTCCCGCCTTTGGACTCTGTAGTAGAGGTCGACCGATTATGATTTTTCAATGCCGATTATTGGAGGACCCAAAAGATGCCAATTAATCAGCCGATTCTTTATTTTTTTTTTAAGTGTAATAATGACAATTACAACAATACTGAATGAACACTTATTTTAACTTAATATAATACATCAAAAAAATCAATTTAGCCTCAAATAAATAATGAAACATGTTCAATTTGGTGTAAATAATGCAAAAACAAAGTGTTGGAGAAGAAAGTAAAAGTGCAATATGTGCCATGTAAGAAAGCTAGCGTTTAAGTTCCTTGCTCAGAACATGGGAACATATGAAAGCTGGTGGTTCCTTTTAAAATGAGTCTTCAATATTCCCAGGTAAGAAGTTTTAGGTTGTAGTTATTATAGGAATTAAAGGACTATTTCTCTATACGATTTGTATTTCATATACCTTTGACTATTGGATGTTCTTATAGGCACTTTAGTATTGCCAGTGTAACAGTATAGCTTCCGTCCCTCTCCTCGCTCCTACCTGGGCTCGAACCAAGAACACATCGACAACAGCCACCCTCGAAGCAGCGTTACCCATGCAGAGCAAGGGAAACAACTACTCCAAGTCTCAGAGCGAGTGACGTTTGAAACACTATTAGCGCGCACCCCGCTAACTAGCTAGCCATTTCACATTGCTTACACCAGCCTAATCTTGGGAGTTGATAGGCTTGAAGGGGTGGGTATAATTTGTGGAACGTTCCAACAGGAATCTGTTCCAAAAAACATAAAGTAAAAGGTTGCCAACCAACAACGCATACAAAGTAACAACGCATACAAACCTAGCTAACAAGCTGCCGAATAGGCATCAACTCACCACGTAGCTTATTCTTAGTGTTTGTCCATAGGCAACCAGAGTGAGGGCAGACATTTTTCGGAATAAACGTAATGAGTGAAAAATGCAATGAAATAGACCACCCTACCCGGTATCTTATTATGCCGCTATACAACTTTGTATGCGTTGTTTTTTGGCAATCTTGTTATTTACTAAGTTTTTAGAACAGCCTGTTGGAACGTTCCACAAATTATACCCACCCGGCTTGAAGTCATAAACAGCGCAATGCTTGAAGCACAGCGAAGAGCTGCTGGCAAAACACACGAAAGTGCTGTTTGAATGAATGCTTACGAGCCTGCTGGTGCCTACCACCGCTCAGTCAGACTGCTCTATCAAATCATAGACTTAATTATAATATAATAAACACACAGAAATACGAGCCTTAGGTCATTAATATGGTCGAATCCGGAAACTATCATCTCGGGGGGGAAAAAAGTATTTTCTTTCAGTGAAATACGGAACCGTTCCGTATTTTATCTAACGGGTGGCATCCCTAAGTCTAAATATTCCTGTTACATTGCACAACCTTCAATGTTATGTCATAATTATGTAAAATTCTGGCAAATTAGTTCGCAACGAGCCAGGCGGCCCAAACTGTTGCATATACTCTGACTCTGCGTGCAATGAACGCAAGAGAAGTGACACAATTTCATGTTAGCAGGCAACATTAAGTAAATATGCAGGTTTAAAAATATATACTTGTGTATTGATTTTAAAGAAAGGCATTGATGTTTATGGTTAGGTACATTGGTGCAACGACTGTGCTTTTTTTGCAAATGCGCTTGTTAAATCATCACCCGTTTGTCGAAGTAGGCTGTGATTCAATGAGAAATTAACAGGCACCGCATCGATTATATGCAACGCAGGACACGTTAGATAAACTAGTAATATCATCAACAATGTGTAGCTAACTAGTGATTATGTTAAGATTGATAGTTTTTTACAAGATAAGTTTAATGCTAGCTAGCAACTTACCTTGGCTTCTTGCTGCCCTCCCATAACAGGTAGTCAGCCTGCCATGCAGGCTCCTCGTGGAGTGCAATGTAAGGCAGGTGGTTAGAACATTGGACTAGTAACCGGAAGGTTGCAAAAACGAATCCTCCCTGAACAAGGCAGTTAACCCCCGTTCCTAGGCCGTCATTGAAAATAAGAATGTGTTCTTAATCTGACTTGCCTGGTTAAATAAAGGTGAGAGGGGAAAAAAATGTATCAGCAAATCGGTGGCCAAAAATACCGATTACCGATTGTTACGAAAACTTAATTGGACCTAATTAATCGGCCTTTCCGATTAATCGGTCGACCTCTACTCTGGAGCAGTGGAAATGCGTTCTCTGGGGTGATGAATCACATTTCACCATCTGGGAGTCCAACGAATGAATCTGGGTTTGGTGGATGCCAGGAGAAAGTTACCAGCCACAATGCATAGCGCCAACTGTAAAATTTGGTGGAGGAGGAATAATGGTTTGGGGCTGTTTTTCATGGTTCGTGCTAGGCCCCTTAGTTCCAGTGTAGGGAAATTGTATTGCTACACCATACCATGACATTCTAGACGATTCTATGCTTCCAACTTTGTGGCAACAGTTTGGGGAAGGCCCTTTACTGTTTCAGCATGACAATGCCCCTGTGCATAAAGCGAGGTCCATACAGAAATGGTTTGTCAAGATCGGTGTGGAAGAACTTGACTGGCCTGCTCAGAACCCTGACCTCAACTCCATCGAACACTTTTGGGATGAATTGGAACGCCGACTGCGAACCAGGCCTAATCGCCCAACATTAGTGTCCGACCTCACTAATGCTCTTGTGGCTGAATGGAAGCAAGACCCCGCAGCCATGTTCCAACAACTAGTGGAAACCCTTCCCAGAAGAGTGGAAGCTGTTAGAGCAGCAAAGGTGGGACCAACTCCATATTAATGTCCATGATTTTGGAATGATATGTTCGATGAACACGTGTCCACATACTCTCGGTCATGTAGTGTATGTAACACCATGAGAAGTATTAAACAACCATCATCGGGGAAACATTTAAGAGCGTGGCTATTTGACATTCAGATTTACACACAAGAGGCAAGTGCTCAGCTACCATGGGATAGAGCCCTTGAGAAATCACTAACTAACCAAAATGAGGCCACAAGGAGTGACAGTGAGATACAAACCAAGGGTCCCATAACCCTTTGTGTTCATGTAAGATTCAATAACTCACTGAACCCTCTCCCTGTAAAAGTATAAAGCAGAGCCGAATGATTCAGCCCTCCGTCCCATAAGGGGTGACACCCCTGAAGAGAGGACCGGGACACCCTGTACCGTCTAGCAGGTCCATCTCTGGGCTCCAACTGCAGCTGGTCTGTCCATCCGTCCAAGGGGGAAGCCTGCTGAGCCGCTGGCATAGAGCCCGATCCGACCACGGCGTTCCCTTTCCTGCGGTCAACCAGCGCTCACATTATCTGGAGCCCGCCATGTTTAGCCACGGTAGCTTCATTTAGCTGCCCTTCTCCGGGGAAACCCATCAGACAGTCAGGGCCGGACTCACGGAAATATGTGTACATCATTATAGTTTACAGCCGGTCTTCACTCTCTAGTTTACTACGTGATCAGTCAGACTATCTGCTCAATACCTGCATAACATTGAACTACCTATCCTACCACGTATATTGGTGGTTAGGCTATATATTGACTGAAAGAGAGGCAGTTGGCCCATGGTGTCTGAGTTTACGCTTGTCTGTATGTAATGTAGGTCCCTAGAAAATCTGTTTTATTTTTTTGGACTGATTCCGTATTCTCAGTTTAGTTTTTCAAGGTTTCTGTTTTCACCTGTTTTTTTTCTTCAGGTTTTCACTCTCAAAATCAACCTTTTTAAAAAAAAATTGAACATCCAATTTAACAATGCTTAAACCACATCAGGAGACCACTTGAGGTCTGTGACATTTTTATAAATGTAGATTTTTTGGGTGTAGCACATAGCAAGAGACTATTATTTAGTGTTATTTTTGGAGTGTATGTGATGGTAGAATTTGCGAAACAAATTTTTACATTTTATTTATTTCACCTTTATTTAACCAGGTAGGCCAGTTGAGAACAAGTTCTTATTTACAACTGCGATTTGGCCAAGATAAAGCAAAGCAGTGCGACACAAACAACAACACAGAGTTACACATGGAATAAATACCCACTAGATTGATGCAAATAATCCATTGAAGCATAGGTTACTTTGCAGTTAACATTTAATTGAGAAGGTTTTTTGGAAAGCCTTTCCATCTACCAGAAGACTTTTCATTAGCATCTTCGCTAACGACTACACAAAGTGGTAGACGCGCTCACTGCGCATACACAGATGGGGAATTCTCGTTAACTCATCAGAAAGTTGCAGGAAATACATATCACTGATGTATTCTGTTCATGTCTTATGTATGATAAGCTTGCTCAAATTTATACATTTTCAATACATTTGGTTGATTCCCTACTAAGTTCAATAAAACAATTTATATGGTTGAATTCTGTTTTAATGTCTGGATACTGTGATTCCATTCCCGTTCTCCTCGGGGCAGATTTTAAAGGGCCCTAGTAATGAGAACTCATGTTCTGATGGTTGGCTTACATTGGATGATGATTGCTGCCCGGTGCTCTATTCATGTGCTGCAGTCTATCTCATCATTGGCTTCTCTGTTGCCATTGTCTGGTTATCTCTGTAATTTCAGTGGTTTTGTCTTGGGTCCGCTGTGCTCGGCTGTAATTCGGCCTGTTCTATATTTTACATGTATAAGTGTAGTGTTGTTTTCCTGCTGTATTGATGGCTAGGTTTAATGTATGCTTACAGAAGGCCCGTTGGTTTTCATGTCCCGGTCAGAGGGACATTACTGCAAGTTCTGGTGTTCCGTGATGTGTCATTTCTCTACCACAGTCAGACAGGCCTATTGTGTCACCGGCCTCCTCTCTCTTCCCTCTTCCTCTCTCCCAGTTTACGTTTGGCTATATGAGACTCACCATTGCCCTTTCTCACTGGGACTCCCTGTAACGTTTTAACTGTTCATGTCCATCTCTTGTAGCTTTGCTCCGCTGCAGCTGTAAAAATACAGAAAATTACCAGCTTTGAGAGTCCATTTCTTTTGATTAAATCATCTACTTTTGAGAAACGCACTATGTAGCTAGTTTTCAGGACCCGGCGTATGTCGTTCTGCCCGTATTTGGTTGTAAAAGAAGCAAGACCTGAATAGTGATATCACAGAGTGCTGTTACCTCATTCTTACAACTCCTCTCCCCCTCACAGCACCTCATACCCCGACATTCTCTCTCACACCTCTCTGCCTGTAAATAATTAATTAGATCACTGGAGCTAGAGCGGGTGTGCAGAGCGAGGTGTTGTGGACCCTTTCAGGGGCCTGTGGTGTGTGTGATGACTGGCATACAGTGTCTGTGTGAGACTGACTGAAAGAGATGCATACCAGATGTTTGAGTAATGAGGTGGGTTTCACTGGAACGGAACACATTCCAGGGATGTTTGCTGGAAGAAATTCTTCCTCGTCTGTCGAGCATGTTCTCCCTTCCCATCCCCCAAGAGGGTTTAGATTCGGTTAAGACCTATTTTTCTCCCTCCTCTCCATCTTAATGGTGTAATTTTCATTAAACCCAGAAACCCTTTGTGTGTGCTGAGTGTATCAGTAAACACCATGTGTAGATGTTTGTGTTTCACACTGCGGTCTGTGATTTGTGTGTTTAATTCAGTCCATGGCACTTTTAAATGGTGTTCTGTTCCCTCTCATACATTGTTTCAGCTCAGACCTAAATTGATTTAGGAGTCAGGTTATGTTTCACATGCAGTGTAAGCACTGTGGTTCTCCCTGTGTTTAGCTGTGGGTGGGTGGGGAGGGGCAGATGAATAGCGGTGGTTGTAGATTCAATGGCTTAGGCTGCTGTCTGCCCCTATGGGCCTGCCTTTGTTTATTTGTGTTAGCAAAGTAAAGTCTGGACACACCTACATGTGAGCGGGTCTCTGTAGAGAGAAGACACACAAACGGCCTCGGGGCCCGCCAGACATGAGACAGATTTCATCTCTCAAAGATCTGAAATCGACTCACATGGCAACTATGGACAGCTGTCGCACCGCAGCTGGCGTCTATGGGGGTGGTATTGAACGGTGCTGGTAGTGAGCATAGTGGGTGGATTTTGATCAGTGGGATGTGACCGGGATGGCCCAAAAAATACATAGACCAAATACACAAAGGTAATTGAAGTACAATAGAAAGGCCATTCTTGCCTATGTCTGTACTGAAGCGGACCAGAGGGACTGGGCTTGGGCCGGGTCTGAGTAAATGACTGAGTGTGTGTCGGTGGCTCCAGACATCCAGGTGGCCATTCATCCAGGCCCAGTGGAGGGTGTTTAAGTGGCTCTGCCTCATTGCCTCAGCAGCCCCTCCATGATTCTCACTGGGGATCTGTCCAATCTACTGCTCTGCTGCTGCAGGCTGGCTGCTGTGGGGAAGAATATGCCCCTCCCTTTTAATAGTTCATATTGAATTCATGTGCGAATGCCCTATGATTCAGCATGTCACCAACAAGTGCCCATATGCACTATCGTCAAGTTACTTTCTTGGTTGAGTTGCTGTTAATCAACTACTATAGCTATAAAGCATGTTGATGTGGGTCTATTTTCTGGAGCGGAACAGGAGAGTTCCTCATGTCATTGAGTCATCACCTGGTTGTCAGCTTATGATCAGTACACACACTCAAATGTAGAGATATAGGGTCTGGCACAATCCAGTCTGGCTAAAGATATATGTTTATGTGTTTTCTCTATCACCTGAAAGTCACATTACTTGTCTTACATTACACATTATAGAAGAAATGCTCTTGCTGCTTATGTAATGTAGCCAAGGCTATCCATATCCAAGATGGAGCGCTTTTCGATTCAGTTCCCTGAGCAGCAGTGTATGACTTCAGCCCTGCACAAACCTCTCCCTTGGCAGTGATGTAACCACACGATCACAACAGCCTGTCAGTGTGTAATATGTGTCTATCTGCAACGATTAAAAATAACACCTCATTCTCCTCTTCTCTTTCAGTCCTCTGCGCCAAAAACCTGGTGAAGAAAGATTTCTTTCGTAAGTAACCCAGTGAAAGCTGTGTTTCTGATCCTCGACTCCATGTTAAATGGCTTTATAGTTTCATAGTCAGGGGGCTTGAGGGCTTTGATGTCTGCAGTGTGAGATATAAGTATCCCCCGTGAGAAATGTGAAATGTGGGTCAGTTTGAGCTATAAAAGAGGGGCTGCTGCCAGCTACTAGAGTTCCCTACCAGCAGAACGCCATGCTAACACACTTATTAATCAGCCACAACACTACACCAGCAAAGAGGAAAGGGTTAGTACCCTGTAATGTTACTACTGATATGTTTGTGGGGAGAAAGATGAGCTCACCACGTCACAATGATGTAGCTTATTATCAATATTAGCCAATAAAACTAGGACTATTTTATTCCCTTTGTTTCATTCACAATTCATGCATTGAGTCACACAGGTCTGAAATATCTCTTAACTTTTTGCGGATCATTGGGACGCTAGCGTCCCATCTGGCCAACATCCGGTGAAATTGCAGAGTGTGAAATTAAAATTAAATTACTATAAATATTTAAGTGCAATGCATCAAAATAAAGCTTAACTTGTTGTTAATCCACCTGCCGTGTCAGATTTCAAAAAGGCTTTACGGCGAAAGCAAACCATGCGATTATCTGTGGACAGCGCCCAGCACACAAATGCAAAACAAATCATTTTCAACCAGGGAGTTGCTAAACAAAAGTAAGAAATAGCGATATAATATATGCCTTACCTTTGAAGATCTTCTTCTGTTGGCATTCCAAAAGGTCTCAGTTAGATTACAAATGGTCCTTTTGTTCAATAAAGTCCTTCTTTATATCCATAAAAACTCAGTTTAGCTGGCGCTCTTCAGTCAATAATCCACTCAGTTTCCCTCCTTCAAAATGCATACAAAATGAATCCCAAACGAGTCAATCAATGTTTATAATCAAACCTTAGGTACCCTAATACGCAAATAAACGATAAAATTTAAGACGGAGAATCGTTATTGTCTTTACCGGAGATAAACAAAAAGAACGCGCTCTCTCGGCCATGCGCTTGGAAACACCACAGCCAAAATGGGAGCCACTTAAAAAAACTACAACTTCTCCCTCATTTTTCCAAAAACCAGCCTGAAACTCTTTCTAAAGACTGATGACATCTAGTGGAAGCCCTAGGAACTGCAATCGGGGACGATTTCGCCCTATTATAAAAGTGTCAGCCATTGAAATCAGTGGTATGCTGAATTTTTTGTTCTTGTTGATGGTTTGTCCTCGGGGTTTCGCCTGCCATTTCAGTTCTGTTATACTCACAGACATTATTTTAACAGTTTTAGAAACTTTAGCATGTGTTCTATCCAAATCTACCAATTATATGCATATCCTAGCTTATGCGCCTGAGTAGCAGGCAGTTTACTTTGGGCACGCTTTTCATCCGGACGTCAAAATACTGCCCCCTTTCCCAAAGAAGTAAAGGATCGGAACCTTTTTTTAAATTTTCGCCTGAAATGACATACCCAAATCTAACTGCCTGTAGCTCAGGACCTGAAGCAAGGATATGCATATTCTTAATACCATTTGAAAGGAAACACTTTGAAGTTTGTGTAAATGTGATGTTAATGTAGGAGAATATAACACACTTAATCTGGTAAAAGATAATACAAAGGAAAAAAACATGCGTTTTTTTTCCATCATCAGAGAAAGATCACAATGTATTATTCCAGGTTAGACGCAATTTCGATTCTGGCCACTAGATGACAGCAGTGTTTGTGTAAATTTTTAGACTGATGCAATGAACCATTGCATGTCTGTTCAAAATGTTGTATTAAGTCTGCCCAAATGTGCCTAATTGGGGCAATTCTGTAGAGGTTAAGTATGGGATATCAATAAAACGTTTATACCGTCATTTAATGCTAGTCCATTTCAGAGTGAAACAGCACAGCATTTCAGTGTATGCTAGGTGTCCATAGTGGCCCCAGTGTTTGGGTGTGTTTGGGTCAGGCTGTCATGGAGAGTGAGTGTGTTAAGGTCCCTCACTCAGGTGGTTTCTCTGGTGCCCATTCCTCCCATTCCAGCACTCAGGGGCTGAGTAAACACTCACTCAGTCAGGGCCTGGGTGGAGAGAACTCTGCCTTGTGTGGCAGCAAGGCAGGCTTGTCTCTGTGGGATAGTGTGTTTATGTATACGGAGAGATGTATTTCTAAGTGCAGTTTTGTTTGTGTGGGCCTGCATTGCATATGTGTGTGTGTGTGTGTCTGTGAGCTTGTGTGTCCATCACACCCAGGCTATGTGCAGGTAAATGTCATCCAACAGGTCCCTCAGGTCTGTCTATTAGTGTCAATGTCATTTCCACCCGTATCTCTAGATATGTCACTCGGCTCAGGTTCAGTCACACTATCAGATTCACACATCAGCCATTCCTAGACTGTCATAGAATGTTATTCATCAAAGGTAGTTTTCTTCCGATTACCTCTTTTCCCTGTTTCAGAAACCGGATAGTCTCACTTCCATAATGAAATCATAAAATAATGATGGCGTGATCCCTGTAACATTTTCTCCTAGTACAGCCTGTCCTTGGCCAGGCCAGTGTGCTGAGGCAGAGTGTGTGTGTGTGTTCCCCTGTAGGCCTCCCTGATCCCTTTGCCAAAGTGGTGGTGGATGGCTCAGGACAATGTCACTCCACAGACACCGTGAAGAACACCCTCGACCCCAAGTGGAACCAGCACTACGACCTGTGAGTCCCCTCATCACTCAACCAACATAATGGATAGTGCAGAGCTTGCGCTTGACATACCATCCATATAGAAGCAGCTGTGACTAGATGTGAAACCGTGTATCTAACAGAAACCTTACCTTAACCTGCTGATTTAGTAATGAACCAGCATTCTGCTGAACTGCGGCCCCTCTCTATAACTATCACCAGTGCCCTCTATGCTATATCTACACCAGTGGAGGCTGCTGAGGGGAGGACAACGCATAATAATGGCTGGAACAGCGCGACTGGAATGGCTTCAAACACATGGAAACCATGCGTTTGGTGTATTTGATACCATTCCGCTCCAGCCATTACCATGAGCCCGTCCTCCCCAATTAAGGTGCCACCAACTTCCTGTGATCTACGCATTCCCTCACCCAACTCCAATGTGCCAAGTGGACATCAGGGATGTGTCAGACATTGATTCTGCAGGATCTGAATGCCTTACAGTAAGCTGTGTTTATGTCTGTCCTCTCACTTATCTGTAGGCCAGCAATGACAACTCCACTGGGGTAGTTAACGTGAAAAAGAAAAACATTTAAATAGAACCGTGGGGAGGGAAACTAATCTCAGAAGCCTTTTACCTTTTGGACAGAAATATGTGCATGTCTTGTTGCACCCATGTTGCTTTTCCCAAAGACTGCTTGTCTTGTGAAAACAACCTGGGAAAAGAGTGGGGGAGTGAAAGTTTCCAGTATTTGCCCAGTGTTTATCCAGCCGTCACGCGTAGCTAACAGAAAGAGGAAGCACATGTCTCCGTTTGTTTGGTTGCTCAGGATACCAGACCCTCTCCCAACATGGCTGTTTAATTAGCTGTTCATGTCCCGTTTGACAGGAGGGAAACACAGCCCTCAGTCAGTCAGTCCCACTGTGGAGGAGAGAGAGTGCAGGACACGGTGATGGATGGGAGGACATCGACCTGTGTGCTCCCAAGACGAAGCCAAACGCACGCGCACACACCTCTCCAGTTTAGTTTTTTTCACCTGGAACCTGCCTGTGTTTCTTCCTGTTAATGACTATGTTAAACCTTTAGGTGCCCTCCCTCTGTGTGTCAGGGTTAAGGATTACTACTCCATGCTAAGGCACATGGACTCTCCTCAGTGTGTGGAGTCTAATTGACTGAGGGTAGCTGAGCACACTCACACATATTCAAATGGTGTCTGAAACACCTGGTGCTCACGCTCAGCAGAGCCAGAAAAGCCTTTGCTTAGTTGGCACTGAAGCTTTTTTCCATTGGTTGTATATGCACAGCATGAGGAAGTGTATGTGCTCATGGCAACATTGACACGTCAGGGCCTCCTCAGTGGTGCTGTCAGTGGTCAGACCAACAGACTGGCCCGTGACCGCTGACCCAGCCAGAATTGTTGCGGAAGTGGCCTGTATGCCAAGGATAGCCGACTGTGTCTCGCTTGCAAACTGCCTCTCCTCGACTCCTATCCAGCCCAGTTAAAGTATGTGGAGCAGACAGACTGGACTGTAATACGGCTCTGTAGCCCTACTAGGGACAAACCAGGGGACAAACCTTGGTTTGTTGTTCAGTTTCTTGTTCAGCACGCTTCAAACTACATTTATACTAAGAAGTATAATATGTTAATGAATATGTCAAATAACATTTGATTTGTCACATGCTTCGAAAACAACAGGTGTAGACTAACAGTGAAATGCTTACTTACAGGCCCTTCCCAACAACGCAGAGAGAAAGAAAATAGAGAAATAATAGACACGTAATAATAAATACACAATGCGTAACGATAACTTGGCTATATACATTGGGTACCAGTACCAAGTCGTTGTGCAGGGGTACGAAGTATTTGAGCTAGATCTGTACATAGGTATAAAGTGACTAGGCAACAGGATAGATAATAAACAGTAACAGCAGCGTAAGTGATGAGTCAAACGAGTTAGTGCAAAAAGGCTCAATGCAGGTAGTCCAGGTTGGTTAACTATTTGTCTTGGGGGTAGAAGCTGTTCAGGGTCATGTTGGTTCCAGACTTTGTTCATCGGTACTGCTTGCCGTGCCGTAGCAGAGAGTCTATGACTTGGGCGACTGGAGTCTTCGACAGTTTTGAAGGCCTTCCCATGACTGGCAACTGCTTGGCATCCGACTGCAATGTGCTACAGGGGGTAGTGTGAACGGCCCAGTACATCACTGGGGCCGAGTTCTCTGGCGTCCAGGTCCTGGATGGCGCCTTGCAGTCGGATGCCAAGCGGTGGTGCAGCTGTATAACCTTTTGAGGATCTGAGGGCCCACGCCAAATCTTTTCAGCCTCCTGAGAGGGAAGAGGTGTTGTCATGCCTTCACGACTGTGTTGGTGTGTGTGGACCATGATAATTCCACCACTCCACTACAGCCCTGTGGATGTGGATGGGGGCATGTTTGGCCCTCCGTTTCCTGTATTCGGCCCTCCGTTTCCTGTTTTCTGGCACCATACTTCCAGATCTCGGACCTTCTCTCTATAGGCTGTCTCATCGTCATCGCTGATCAGGCCAACCACCGTCATGTCGTCAGCAAACTTAATGATGGTGTTGGAGTTGTGCGCGGCCATGCCATGCAGTAGCGGGCGAACAGGGAGTACAGGAGGGGACTAAGCACGCACCCCTGAGGGGCCCCCGTGTTGAAGGTTAGCATGGCGGATGTGTTGTTGCCTACCCCCACCACCTGGGGGTGGCCCGTCAGGAAGTCCAGGATCTAGTTGCAAAGGGAGGTGTTCAGTCCCAGAGTCCTTAGCTTAGTGATCAACTTGGAGGGCACTATGGTGTTGAACGCTGAGCTATAGTCAATGAACTGTATGCATGGTTCTGTGTTGCTTGCCTCGAAGCGAGCATAGAAGGCATTTATCTCGTCTGGAAAGGCTCACGTCACTGGGCAGCTCGTGGCTGGGTTTCCCTTTGTACCCCATGATAGTTTGCAAGCCCTGCCGCATCCAACGAGCGTCAGAGCCGTTGTAGTAGGATTCAATCTTAGTCTGTATTGACACATTTCCTGTTTGATGGCACGTTAGAGGTTGTAGCAGATTTTCTTATAAGCGTCCGGAATACTGTCCTGCTCCCTGAAACTGGCAGCTCTAACCTTAAGCTCAGCGTGGATGTTGCACTTATTAATGATGCCGGTGACTGATGTGGTAACCTCCTCAATTTTATTGGATGAATCGCTTAGCATATTACAGCCTGTGCTAGCAAAACAGTCCTGTAGCTTAGCATCTGCTTCGTCGGATCACTTCCGTATTGTGCACGTCACTGATATATAATGATGAGATGTTAATGAATCTCCTATACCTTCATAGATACAAGTATTGGGATGAAAAGACACATGCACAATGTTGTGTTCCCATAGCCTGGCCCAGGCCCTTGTCCCTCTCTGTCCCATCTCTGCAGCTATGGGGACAGGGGGAACATGTGGCGGTAGTGTCCCCAGGGCCCAGCTGGTCCTGTTCTGCCTGCTGAGGAAGTGTGACAGCCTGGCCTGCCTAGCACCAACTGCCATGCAATATGCCATATACTGTACCTCAACCAACCAGAGACATAACATAGAGATGGCCTAAGAGGAGAAACTCTTATCTTATTACAAGTAATCATATTATCTGAGAGTTTGGTATGTTTGGCATGTGTATAGTGTATGTAAACATACTGTATCTTGTTTTGAAAAGCTTAATCCAATGTCTAGTCTACTGCCCTTACTATTTGATACAATAATCATATCCAGATCTGTGTTGGATGTAATAATTCCCCCCTACAAATCTGTCCTGCATTCTAATGCTCTCAGATAGCACCCCAGACAGGCATTTGGCTTCCACTCAAAATGTCCAGACATCTTACTCATAGCCCCATTGTTTCACATCCCTTTAGTTTCGGTAAGCAGCATGATAATTATAGTGGGATGCAGTCTGCTAACTGTATGGATGATTAGTTTTACACTGAGGAAGGGAACTGGGCTGAACAGATGTGCCACGTCAGGTTCACGTAGTGTGAGTTTAATACCCAGGCCTCGACTGACACACACTACCTAAGAGTGATAACAGAGGCAGTCAGGGAGTAATGTCATGGTTCAACTGTTCACTCTCTCTGTTACGTTCGTCTGAAGAAGGAGACCAAGGTGCAGCGTGGTAAGCGTACATCTTTCACTTTATTAGATGAACACCGACAAAACAAAGAAAATACAAAAAAAACTAACGTAAAGTTCTGAAGGCTTCAAAGCAGCTATACAAAAACAAGATCCCACAAAAACCCAGTGGGAAAAGGCTGCCTAAATATGATCCCCAATCAGAGACAACGATTGACAGCTGCCTCTGATTGGGAACCATATCAGGCCAACATAGAAATACAAAACATAGATAATGCCCACCCAAGTCACACCCTGACCTAACAAAATAGAGAATAAAAAGGCTCTCTAAGGTCAGGGCATGACACTCTCCTTCTTTTCCTCACTTATACTATCCCTCTTTCTATCTCTCTTTCAGCCTCTCCTCCTCCCTGTCTCTTTCATTTCTCTCTCTCCTTCTCTGGGTGATTTTGGGTCGAAGGGCTGCCTTTGGATGATTTATGACTCACAGGATCTGTCTGCGTTCGTCCGTCTCGTACCGACACTCGGGGTCGGGAGTCGCACATTCACAGACGCCGGACGGAAAATCCCTCTCAGACACATCCTGACTGTGTCCTTGTGGGGACGCAGCCCGCGGTGACAGGCAGCCCCGAGCGGATGTGTGCCTCCCCAGCGGGGACATCCAGGCAAAGACTGGCCTGTTGGAACAGTGCATTCACACGGGCTTTAGTAACATCTACACTACATTGGAAGTGACTGGTCACTCTCTTCTCTCCTCAGATATATTGGCAAGTCTGACTCCATCACCATCAGCGTGTGGAACCACAAGAAGATCCATAAGAAGCAGGGGGCTGGCTTCCTGGGCTGTGTACGTCTTCTATCCAACGCCATCAACCGCCTCAAAGACACCGGCTGTAAGGCGTACCTGATTGAATTAGTGTGTGTGTGTGTGTATTTAATGCTGTGAGGTAATGTCTGTGTAGTGACCCATTGTCTGTCCCACAAACGGAGTCACAGGCTAGCGGAGTCACAGGCTAGCGGAGTCACAGGCTAGCGGAGTCACAGGCTAGCGGAGTCACAGGCTAGCGGAGTCACAGGCTAGCGGAGTCACAAGCTAATAATCCCCTTCTCCTGTCACAGTGACACATTGAGCTGTACCCTCACAAGTGCGCACATTCTCTCCCTATTCCTGACAGGGCACAGACCAGGTTGTGAGAGGGGTCACATTCTGCAGTGCCAGAACAGGAAAAGACAATCAGCATCAGCCCACAATCACTGTAAACATGTCATGTCAGAAGCGAATGGCTAAATGAGATTGAGGCTTGGCACTCCAAGCCAACGCAGCAGTGGCAGCCAGGCAGGGACCCAGTGATGGCTTTGCCAAAGGGCCTCCCCCTCCCACTGTATGTATACTATGCTGATAGGCCTGCTACGGTCTTGTAGACGGAAAAAGGACAAAATCCCACTGCTTTTCCTAGAAGCCCCTGCCACTTGTTTTCCTGGAAAACCCGAACCCTGTGCCTCAGCTGTGAGTAGTTTGCCTCTGCATGTCCTCTCATTCCCCCCTCCTCACGCCCTCGTCTGTCCCATAGACTGGCAGCATGCGCCACAGTGACTAACCTCCGTTTATCTCGGTCTGCAAATCTAGACAACCGGTCATTTTACTCAGACATGCATAATTGTACAGCTATTTAAATGTAAGCATAGATTTGTTATGTCCCTCGGTTGTGGTCTTATTCAAGTGTATGTTTGTCATTCTTTCGCTTGTGCTTTTTGCAGCTGTTCCACTGTGTCCTGTCCACAGGCGTTTTAGGGGGCTTTGGGTTTGTGTGCACGCTCATTGCCCCAGTCTTGTAATGGTTTGACCGACCATGTTTTGGTCCCTGTTTAGTCTAGACGCACATCCTGAGCTGTTCTGCATGACACTCAGACAACAGTGAACAGATAGTGGCATTTCTCATGTCTGCAGGCAGCGTGGTATTCCTGACATTTCTTTGGTCCTTTTTTTTTTGTTTTGTTTTTCAGCCTGGGCTGAGAATGTAGACAAAGAGTTTCCAGACATTGGCAGGGGTTCATGTCCATGTTCAGTCTGGGTGGAATAGTGCCGGCTTTGTGCAGAGATTTGTCAAATGTTTGACCTCTGTAGTGAACTGCAGACTGCTCGGTACCAATGCTCAGTGATTTTTTTACGGCCCATGGCCACTCCACAGACCATCTGTTCCAGTGCATATCCCATACCCAGCCTCCAAGGGAGGGGGAGAGAGAGAGGAATTGACTGTGGGTGATGTAAACGATACAGAGCAAAGGGACTTGTCTGCGGGGACAAAAACCCTCCCAACACATGCTAGTTTACATGTCTCTCAGTGATCGATCCCCCTTTCCTCTCTCTCCTCTCTTCTTCCCTCTCCTCCCGCTCTCCTCCTTCCCCTCTCTCCTCCACAGATCAGAGATTGGACATGAACAAGCTGGGCCTCAATGACAGTGACACAGTGAGGGGTCAGATAGTGGGTGAGTACAGCGGTGACCAGCAGGCCACACAGACATTCACCACACACTCACGTACATTCACGTAACACTGTTATGTACCTGAAGTGTTACCACTCCATTATTAGAACCTCAGGCTAACCACAGTTGTTTTTATAATGCTGATAAGACCTCACTACACCACCACGCATAGAAAGAGGACTAGGAAAGAGAACAAGAAACCCTCCCAACACCATGTAGGCTCCCTCCAGTAACCTGAGCCTGCAGGGGGAGTTATTTTCCCAGTGATTCGTTGGTGTGTAAAGCGTTGAGCGCTGCCCCTGAGCGTGCCGTGCCTCTGACTGAGCGTGCCGTGCCTCTGACTGAGCGTGCCGTGCCTCTGACTGAGCGTGCCGTGCCTCTGACTGAGCGTGCCGTGCCTCTGACTGAGCGTGCCGTGCCTCTGACTGAGCGTGCCGTGCCTCTGACTGAGCGTGCCGTGCCTCTGACTGAGGGTGCCGTGCCTCTGACTGAGCGTGCCGTGCCTCTGACTGAGCGTGCCGTGTCGTGCCTCTGACTGAGCGTGCCGTGTCGTGCCTCTGACTGAGCGTGCCGTGTCGTGCCTCTGACTGAGCGTGCCGTGCCTCTGACTGAGCGTGCCGTGCCTCTGACTGAGCGTGCCGTGCCTCTGACTGAGCGTGCCGTGCCTCTGACTGAGCGTGCCGTGCCTCTGACTGAGCGTGCCGTGCCTCTGACTGAGCGTGCCGTGCCTCTGACTGAGCGTGCCGTGCCTCTGACTGAGCGTGCCGTGCCTCTGACTGAGCGTGCCGTGCCTCTGACTGAGCGTGCCGTGCCTCTGACTGAGCGTGCCGTGCCTCTGACTGAGCGTGCCGTGCCTCTGACACCAGGCTTGATGAGCACATCCCTCTGACTTCAGACGGCCCGCACTTCCATCTGCACCACAGGGCCTGGAGACAGACAGTCACAGCAGCGCTGCCACGCCACCTCACCTCTGACCCACCAACATGGGCACTGAACAGCCTGGGTGGTGGCAGAGAGGCCAGGGGTAGCTAGCTACGGTAGACATAGAGTCTAGCATTAATACGTGCCCTCCACTCACTTGGGTCCTTTCCAGAACTGGGATTTGGGACTGGTCAGGCCACTGTCAGAGTGCAGACGGCTGGTACTTCTACTTCCAGACACGATCATCTTGTCACCCACAAGAGGATTTGACCATGTGATCCTCTTAAAAATGGATTCCTCATTTAGCCCTAAATAACATCATTACAGTATTGCATTACAGCAATTCACAGTTTTAAAATAGTTCCGTTTTAGTCTCTGGTATGAGAGGACATGAATAGAGTGAGATTCTACCACCCAGTCATTCTCCTATGTGTATCTGAATGTGTCTGTGTGTCCAAAGTGAGCCTGCAGTCCAGAGACAGGATAGGCACAGGAGGCCCAGTGGTGGACTGCAGCCGTCTGTTTGACAACGACCTGCCAGACGGGTGAGTACCATACCCACCAACACACCACAACTCCATTTAACATTTGTCCGTACTGGACAGTGGACCCACTATCACCACATCATACCCTCACAGCAGGGTCAGTCTGAGCCTATCATAACCACACTGCCCCACAACCAAAAGTGTTCCAGACAGCATGTGGTGTGGTGTCCCAGACTCCAATCTAAGTAGCCAGAGGCTCTGCTGTTCAGACACTTCACCAGCTTAGCACGACTGACCTCAGCACTGAGCCAATGATGTTGGCTGGGGTTAGGGAGTCTAGTCTGGGGTTGGTGTGCGCCAGAGGAATTGGGTGAGCAGATGGGAGACTGCGTCCTATTAGCTAGCAAGAAGCTCTGTTGGGAATATCTGGGTCATGTTTAGTAAAGGGGAAATGTTTTGAAACAGAGTGAAACAGGAGGTACTACCTGAACTTGGTTGCCCTCAATGTCCACTCACTGCTTTGTGTGTTTGTATCTGCTGCATCCAGCTGGGAGGAGCGGAGGACTGCGTCTGGCCGAATCCAGTACTTGAACCACATCACACGCACCACACAGTGGGAGAGGCCTACCAGGTGAGTCAGCCTGGCCTCAAAGTCTTCATGTAACATAGTAAATGTAAATCTGTGACACTCAAATTAGTATGATGACATAAGACACAAGGTTACTGAAGCCAAAACACTAAAGGAGCGAGGTTGGTTGGGTAGGATGGGTGGGTGGTGAGCGTATATAGCGAATGTCTAGCAACCCGAACTTTAGCATTTTTGCTAATTAGTAACTACTTAGCATTTAGCTAATCCTAACCTTAATTCTTAACTCCTAGCCTAGCTAACATTAGCCGCCTAGCTTAATGTTAGCCACAACAAAGTGGAATTCCTAACATATCATACGTATTGAAAATTCTTAACATATTGTACAAATTGCAATTTGTAACATATAATACGAATTATAATTCGTAACATATACTAAATGGAGGGAGACTGGTTTACATTTACTATGTTACGTCTGTCCCTGAGTCCAGGCTGAGTGAGTACACAGTCTTACCCACTACCCAGCCTCAAACCCATGGCATGAGTCCCCAAGGCCGAGACAACATTGAATTTGTATTAGGAGACACTGTAGACTATTGAACGGGGCCCTAAGTCTCTTATGCTCCAGACGGTATTGTTGCTCCACAGTCTCTCTCTCTCTGCTCCCTTATCAGCTCCCTTCCTGTTACTCTGCTCTAGACTGGCCTCAGGCCCCTCACTCAGGACTGCTCTGTGTGTGTGTGTGTGTGTGTGTGTGTGTGTGTGTGTGTGTGTGTGTGTGTGTGTGTGTGTGTGTGTGTGTGTGTGTGTGTGTGTCTATGTCTCTGCCTCACTGACCTCATGATGCTTAAGAAAGCAGGAGCAAGCCAATGTCTAGCCCTAGCATCTAAGCGTATTACAAGCACAGCTAGATATGAAATATGAATAGACACAGGCCTGATTTGAACAAACCAACCATGAAGGATATATTATAACCCACCCTCCCTGTCTGACTGTGATCTCTTCCTGTTTCCTGTCTCTCCCAGGCCTGCGTCGGAGTACTCCAGCCCCGGCCGGCCTCTCAGCTGCATCGTGGATGAGAACACGCCCATCCTGAGCACCAACGGGACCACGCCCACCATTCCTTGTGTCCCGTCCAGCGACCAGCGGGCCCAGGAGAGACGCGTCCGCTCCCAGAGACACAGGAACTACATGAGCAGGACACACCTCCACACACCCCCAGACCTGCCTGAGGGATACGGTTAGTGGAGAGAGGATTCTATCACACAATATGGACACACCGGAAATACACAAACATACACACAATCACACTATAGGACGGCCACTTCGGTTCCCACAGCCAGACTAGACTGGAGCATTCAGTATTATGAACATCCTCTAAGACAGACGTGTCTCCTTCTGTTTTAAGACCGGTGTTGTCATTGCAATGCCTCGGTGTTAACTGCCTCCCTCCTCCTCTCTTCGGCCCAACGCTCAGCTGAATCATCCTGCTAATCTGTGTCCCTATTCAGTCCCAACAGCACAGCCACCATGACTCTGCAGCGCAGCATAAGCAGCCTGACAGGCCCCATTTTAAAGAACTAATTGAATCGATCTAGCAGTTAAAGGCTGGCGGCAGCCGCTCACTCCTCCCCCTCCTCTCTCCTTCCTCACATGCAGCCCACGGGCGGCCGCTTGATATTCAGACACTGTGTAGTCTTGCTGAGGATTTAGGAGCGCTGGCCAGAGGAGTAAATCACAGCAGCCCAGCCCAGCTCTTCAAGATTAGGAGGGTGCTGTGTCTTTTTGGGCCAGCTCCTCTGAACCGCTGTCAGTAGCCCCAGTGGCGGGCCAAGGTCAGCCAAGAAGTGTCACTCTGTACTGAATGCATTGGACGCATCGGTGCTCGGCAGGGAGAGGAGGGGTGGACGTTATGTGCACGCATGTTAGAGAGACAGGGCGGTGTGTCCAAAGGAATGGCAGAACAGGGCTTCCAAGCTCATGGAAATATCTCTGTCAAGCTGTGATGAATGAGCTCACCCACACACAGACAACCATCTTCTCCCCCTGTCAGCCCCGCAACTGGGATCCAAACTGACTCAATCCCTGCTTTTATCTCTGTCTGTGTGATCTCTCTTACTCTTCCACACACGCCGGGATCAAGATACGCACGCACATTGACGCACCAATACAATCCTCACAGTGGAACAAATGTATAACTAACAGCTCTATTTTCCTTATCATCCACTCACATCTCTCACTCATTTCTCACTCACACCCTCTTACTCATCTCACACTCATCTCTCACTCTCACCCTCTTGCTCATCTCACACTCATCTCTCACCCTCTTACTCATCTCACACTCATCTCTCACTCTCACCCTCTTGCTCATCTCACACTCATCTCTCACCCTCTTACTCATCTCACACTCATCTTACTCATCTCACACTCATCTCTCACTCATCTCTCACTCATCCCACTCTCTCACTCATCTCTCACATGTGTGTACTTGTCTGTAACCGTTGCTCTGTACCTCTAATACCTGTATGAGTAGCCATGCTATTGTCCCCCCCTTACAGAGCAGAGGACCACGCAGCAGGGCCAGGTCTACTTCCTCCACACCCAGACAGGAGTCAGCACATGGCACGACCCTCGAGTGCCCAGGTACACCCACCACCACTGTCTGAACACACAGTGCCCAGGTACACCCACCACCACTGTCTGAACACACAGTGCCCAGGTACACCCACCACCACTGTCTGAACACACAGTGCCCAGGTATACCCACCACCACTGTCTGAACACACAGTGCCCAGGTATACCCACCACCACTGTCTGAACACACAGCGCCCAGGTATACCCACCACCACTGTCTGAACACACAGTGCCCAGGTATACCCACCACCACTGTCTGAACACACAGTGCCCAGGTATACCCACCACCACTGTCTGAACACACAGTGCCCAGGTATACCCACCACCACTGTCTGAACACACAGTGCCCAGGTATACCCACCACCACTGTCTGAACACACAGTGAACAGGTATATCCACCACCACTGTCTGAACACACAGTGCCCAGGTATACCCACCACCACTGTCTGAACACACAGTGCCCAGGTATACCCACCACCACTGTCTGAACACACAGTGCCCAGGTACACTATACTCAGTACACTCATTAAGTATTTCCAACACAAATGATTTGAGGCTGATGACAAAAACAGGGTGATCTGGGATGATGTAATGTAGTTTCATGCAGGTTTGGGTGAGGCTGTTGATATAGACCATCACCTACCCCACCTATGTTTCTGTCATGGGATGGACAATCAGTGGCTAGCTGTCCTCAGGCTTGTCCGGAACCTTCTGTAAATGTGCTGCTGGTTACATGCTGACAAGCTACGATAGAGGGCTGGTGTCACAGTCCTTTGTCACTCAGTTGGTAGAGCATGGTGCTTGCAATGGCAGGATAGTGGGTTCGATTCCCAGGACCACCCGTATGTGAAATGTATACACTCATGACTTTTAGCCGCTTTGGATAAAAGCGTCCACTAAATGGCATGTAAATGTAAACCACAGGGATCTGAGAGGATTCACAGCAGACACCTCTGGCAAGACCTCTGCCTCCATACCCTCAGCTCTCAGCACACAGCCTTCAGCCCTACTCTACATGTGGCTCAGAGACTCCACTCACTCAGGCATGTCTCATGGATTACCACACATCAACACGTCAGTCTACTGGGAATAGTGTCAATAGAAAGAAAGTCGCTGATTGAAAAATACCTAGACGTTGCTGTTCTCTTGTCCCCGTGGAAATACGTGTGATAGATGGAGTTTTTCTTGCACTTGATGCTATCCTGTTGGTCACGCCACACCCTGGTGGTGCAGCAGATGCTGGGCTGCCAAGCTCCCAGTGCTGAGAGGCTTGGTCATTTGGCTGTCCGATAAGTCACTACCGCTGAAGTGGGGCTGCTGTCATTTCTTAGTTGCTCTCCACAGACAGCTAAAGGAGTCCAGCTGAAAGGATTGCATGGCAGCAATAAATCATGTAGACGGGGAGAAGAAAAATGGAAGTCATGTCGTTTTGGGATCTTTTTTCGCGCCTCTTTGTTACCGTCAGCCTTGAGGACTGCTTCATACCTTGACTTTGATTGGTCTTACGTCTCATTCTTTGATTCTTTTTATTTTCTGCCCTTCACCTCTGACTGTGTTGGGGATTTGTGCTTCCCAGAGACCTGAGTAATGTAAACTGTGAGGAGCTGGGCCCACTGCCCCCTGGCTGGGAGATCAGGAACACAGCCACTGGCCGGGTCTACTTTGTGGACCACAACAACCGCACCACGCAGTTCACAGACCCGCGCCTCTCCGCCAACCTGCATCTAGTCCTTAAGTGAGTATCGGGTTATACCAGCGCCACAAATAAACCTGGTCCAGAGCCTCATAACAGCCCAGATGAAATGAGAAGTAGTTGAGGGAGAACTGTACTGTATGACTGGCTGGCAGTGTGGCTGTGTAACTGTGGTGTTTTGTTTTGTGTTCCGCAGCCCAAGCCCCAATGGTTCCCGCAGCGGCATCGAAATTCAGAACAGTTCGATCAGGTGAGGCCCTCTATTTCCCCCCTCTATTCTGTGGCCAACCTCTATTTCTCCAACACTTGGTTCTGGGGAGGCAGAACAGACTGCACACAGACAGACACACACAGATACACACACAGACATATTGACTCCCCCACACAGGATGTTTTACAGGAGAGTCCAGTGCCAAGGTGTGTTAAACACCTGTTGGGGTTCAGCTATCAGAGCAGCCTTTCTCCTGTGCACACACTCTCCCTCACCCACTCCCACACACAACCTCACCCATCCAGACACACACACTCTCCCTCACCCACTCCCACACACAACCTCACCCATCCAGACACACACTCTCCCTCACCCACTCCCACACACAACCTCACCCATCCAGACACACACACTCTCCCTCACCCACTCCCACACACAACCTCACCCATCCAGACACACACTCTCCCTCACCCACTCCCACACACAACCTCACCCATCCAGACACACACTCTCCCTCACCCACTCCCACACACAACCTCACCCATCCAGACACACACACTCTCCCTCACCCACTCCCACACACAACCTCACCCATCCAGACACACACACTCTCCCTCACCCACTCCCACACACAACCTCACCCATCCAGACACACACACTCTCCCTCACACACTCCCACACACAACCTCACCCATCCAGACACACACACTCTCCCTCACCCACTCCCACACACAACCTCACCCATCCAGACACACACACTCTCCCTCACACACTCCCACACACAACCTCACCCATCCAGACACACACACTCCCACACACAACCTCACCCATCCAGACACACACACTCTCCCTCACACACTCCCACACACAACCTCACCCATCCAGACACACACACTCCCACACACAACCTCACCCATCCAGACACACACTCTCCCTCACCCACTCCCACACGCAACCTCACCCATCCAGACACACACACTCCCACACACAACCTCACCCATCCAGACACACACACTGCACGCACAAGGCTGCATTCCACCGCCCGGCAGCGCTTTTGATCATGCAGGGGTTTTAGCACACAATCCGTCACAAAGCTTGTTTTGGCTCGACATCAGATAACAATGTGGAAACCAAGACTGATGTGTCTGTGGCTGAGGAGCGTCTTACGTCCAGGAAACAGAGCATAAATTTGATGCCCGAGTCAATGTGTGTGTGTGTGTGTGTGTGTGTGTGTGTGTGTGTGTGTGTGTGTGTGTGTGTGTGTGTGTGTGTGTGTGTGTGTGTGTGTGTGTGTGTGTGTGTGTGTGTGTGTGTGTGTGTGCAGTGTTCGTCAGTGCATGCGCTTCAGAATTTTTCCTCGCAGCTGTTCAAACATGGCCCATGTAACGATAGCTGCAGCATTACCCACAGTGCAGTGTAAAGGTGGAGCAGAGTACGGGCGGCTTCGGTGGGCCTCCTCCGTCTGACCTCATTCCTGCTCCGTGCCGGGAGAGGCGGAATGCACCGATGAAAAGATCTGGTGTTATTTTCCCTTGTTCTGACAAATCAAAGAACGTGTTTGGGACTTTGGTGCTTTTTCTTTTTCTGCGGTCCTCTGAAAATCATATAAAATCCCAGGCTGGCACGCCATGTTTGTAATGCAGGAATCTTGTCTTAAGCACAATAATGTCCAGATGTGTGAAAAGCAGTGCACAGTGTTTCTTCTCTTTAAAAAGCACTGGTCCGATTATTATTTCACTTTAAAGTTGGGAGTTAGAGTTTTCTAGGTTATTGATGTCTTTGTTTGAGAGGAATAATTGTATTGAAATGGAAGGTGTTTAAGCTGAGCCAAGAGCGGGTCTGTGGCCATTAGAATGATGTACGACGGGCCCTGGGTCCAACCACATTTCTTCCCTGGGTTCTGCTTTAAAGGGAGAAACCCTTGGCTTTGTCTAGGAGAACCTAAGGCTGCATTTACACATGCAGCCCAATTCAGATTTTTTTCCCACTAATTGGTAGTTTGACTAATCACATCAGATCTTTGACATCAGATCTTTTCCAGAGCTGATCTGATTGGTCAAAAGACCAATGAATGAAAAAAACTGTCAGAATTAGGCTGCCTGTGTTAACGCAGCCAACAGGATCTCTAGGTGTGTGCTAATGTAACACACATTGGATGGTGGCTCAGAGGTTTGGAGTGGGCAGTCTGCTGGTTAGCAGAGAGCTCATGGGCCTGACCCAGTCTGACTGGATCATCCTATCTGAGAATACCTTCTCTGATTTTGTCCCCTCACGGACCGCTGTGGAGCAGAGAAGCTGGACTCTGGCTGAGACGAGGGGTGAGAGTGACATTCCAACCAGCGACAAAACTCTGGAAAAGATATCAGAAGACCGGCGTGGTTTTCCATCAAGACATCTGCCTTTTATCAAGGCAAACGATTTCAGAAATGTTCACCCCTCATGCTGTCATCCCACAAAAATGTTTGATATATACGTGTCCTTCAAGCTATAGTTTATTACCCCTTTTATTTGCTAAAGACATTGCCTCAGCGGGCCACAATACGCTTTTGGTTAGACTCACCCTGTGATGTTGCAATCTCCTGACTCTGGTCACTGGACAATAGGTAACAAAATCCTTGTCGGGCCTCAGATCTGCCCTCTGAACTCTGGCATGAACACTCAGAGGATCAGTTCCCAGGAATCTAGTGTTCTCTAGCTTTACACTGAGTTCACTGTATTACTGTCTGAGCTTCAGCAGGTAACACACCACGCCATCTTACTCTCTTAAAACAAGTTAGAAAAAGAGAGAATGCGCACTAGGCTGTGTGTGTGTGTGTGTGTGTGTGTGTGTGTGTGTGTGTGTGTGTGTGTGTGTGTGACGGGCAGGAATGTTTGATTTATGAGTGAAACTGAAGGGAGTGTTGCTCTGTGGCTCAGTACCTCTCCTCTCCCTGTCTGAGTGTTCCTCTCTGTTTGGGTGCTGTCCGGAGGCAGCCCTTCCTACCTCCACCCTCCCCCCTCTGAGTCTAGTCTGCAGGAAATAAAGAGATTGAGGAGGAGGACTGGAGTGCCCTATGGGGCCCTGCTGCTCTCTGGGATCGCAGGAAGTGGCCAGCTCAGCTCAGCTAGACGAGACCAAAGACAGTGGGAGCCTAGAGCAGTCACTCCTTAGAATAAGCTGTCACTGTGTATTATGGTGTGTGGATATAAAGATCAGGACGGCTGCTACATGACTGTCCATTACTCCTGCTCAGTGTATGACCCTCCAAACACATCTTTTTCAGAGCTAGGATTGTGTATTTGCCATATTTGATGACATTATACCTAATAAAAGGTTGTCTGGTTTTGTATAGTACAGTGAATGGCAGGTGTTTGGTAGGTGTCTCAGACAGAAATAGATTTGTTGAGTTGTTAGAACTGACTGGATTTCAGTGCTTTTGGCCCATCCAATATTATATGATCCAGTACTTTTTGGGCCTAGGTAAATCCATTTAGCCAGGATGGATTGTTGCTCCATGATTCTCCTGTCACAGACTCTCTGCTTACCCTCTCTCACACTTACCCACACACATAAGGCGTCAGCATGCTTCAGTTCGGCCTGGCGGCTTGCCGTAGTCAGCTAGGCCAACCAAACCAATGTGTTGGGGTACTCCCTTAAAAGACCTTCGCTTGAAAGCAGTAATAGTACTGTTTGTCAATTTTGAGATGCCGTAGCCAGTATACACTTCCTCAAAATAGTTAGAATTAATCTAAGATAACTCAAGAAATCTGTCATTCATTTAGATGTTTTTGCAGAGGAAATTTTACACCTAACTAAGATGTTTGATGCAGTAATATTTCTAAATGAAAAAATGTGCATGAAAACGAGTCATCTCTGGTTGAATGACAACAAAGACTTTACTGAAGAATCCCTACTGTTGACCAATCACAGACAAAGGGGTGTAGACTTCAGGTACTGACTTCGGCAAGAAAAAATGTTGTGTGCCCGAACAACAGAAGAAGAAAACTAACCGAAGTCCAAAACGTCACAAAATGCTGTCATAATATATGCACACGATCTTCTGAACTTTTCCGTCTGGGAAGCATGTCTTTACCCACTCTGCCCCTCTCTCTCACTCTCTCTCACTCACCCACACATAACCCTTTGTGGCCGGCTGTACAGCCTGGTGTTTATGACCCTGCTCGGGGGGTGAGTGTGCCCACTACGCCCCACTAAAGTGCAAAAGGCCAGCATGCAAATAATCCTCCAGCGCTGGCTCCATAAAGGGACTTTTGATTCTCTCTCTCTGTGTCTGTGTATGTGTGCGTGCGTCCATGTGTGCGTGTTTCTGAGCAGAAGAGCCTTCCACCACCAGTGCCATGGTTCAGAAGTTCACTCTCATGCCAGAGATTTGGGCAGGAGTCAAGGACCTCATTCACTACCACCACAGATCATATTCATAGCCTGTCTTTTGATTTGGAGGTTAACCGCTCTACAGCACTGATGTGTTATCACAGTTATCACAGTTACAGCCACCCACTGAGGTGGTTGTTTTAGCTGTTAGGGACCCTACACATCTTGGTGGTTCATTTATTGGTTTCCTATAGTCAGCAACACGTATCCTCTTATGAAGGAACTTGCATTGAAATGTCACTCTTGTTAATAAACAAAACCTTCCTGAACAATTTAAGCTGAAGACATGAGGTCTATGGACACCCTCATTGAACCCTCACTGCTCAGTGCAGAATGAGACCGACACTGAATCTATATGCAGATGTCTCTTGCTGTAGCCACATTTTGCTTCCCCCCCCTGTAGAACTGTCTATTTTCTGTCTGTGCCGTGCTGTCTCTCTCTGTGAGACCACCGTGGGTCCAGCGCCAGGTGGGGAGGTGGCATGGCACACACCTGTGAGCTGGCAGAGCCCAGCACGACAGGGGCCCACGGAGTTGCCCGCGGGGGAGCGTACGACAGAGCCGTTTGTATGGAGAGCCTGGCGGGGCGTGGAGGAAGGGTCACTGGCTGCACCTCACCTCCGTCCTGTAAACAGACAGACAATGTGGCACCTACGGACACATCACACCACCCTCTGGCTCTGCCCCCTCATATGTGCTTGTTCAGAAATATCACCTCCACCTATGTCTGTGGGCACATGGCAGCTTGTTTGACTTGATGTGCTTCCCAGATGACCTCAGTGTGTTTACCTCTCGTTCTCCAGTCAGCAAAAGGAGGGAGACAGAATTCCTGCCTGGCTTTATTTGGAATTTTTAGGGTTTCTAGGTTTTATTTTTTTTGTGGTGTTTTATTTTTGTGTACCAGTACGTGTTGTTATGACCCCAAGTCTCAACAATGATCTTTCCCTCTCCATCTCTTCTTTCTCTTTTTCTCCATCCCCAGCCGTCAGACCCAGCTGAAGGAGCAGGCCCAGCAGGCACTGGTGTCTCCAGGTAATCTGCCAGAGGAGGCCGAGTGCCTCACGGTGCCCAAGTACAAGAGGGACCTGGTGCAGAAGCTGAAGATCCTGCGCCAGGAGCTGTCCCAGCAGCAGCCCCAGGCAGGCCACTGCCGCATAGAGGTGTCCCGCGAGGAGATCTTTGAGGTGAGACCGTCGAATTAGTGCTATTCCCTCAGTTCTTGAACACAACCAGCACTATTGAGTCTTTAATTAGTATTACTGAAGAGGTTGACTATCCCCATCCTGAAGGAAATCATCAACTCTGGACATTTTCCTCACTCTCATTTACACTTGTACAAGTTTATTATACCAGATAGTTTACCTCACTTTCAAACCTCAGGCAATGGTTTTCCCATCCTCTACTTCCCTCTCCTCTCAAGGTCGTTGCTCGTCATGTTTCTGTCACGGCGTTATCCACCACGCTATTATCTATGATGTGTGAAGAGAGTATGTTCATATCCAAAGCAGACCTCGTATTTGAAATGAGGCTTTTGTGAAGTGCACTCCTCAGTGGGGGAGGTTTTCTAGTTTGGGAGGTGTGGAGCCTCATCAGAGCAACAACACCTGCAACAGACTACATGACCCTCGTAAAATATGTGATGGAATGTGCTGGAACAGCTTTGTCTGTTAATCTGAAGGAAGACATTTTTGTTGGCTGATCTCAACACGAAAGGGAGATGGGGGTGGATTTTAAGGCTAGACGTAACTTCATCGCTTTTCTGGACACGCCGAGCTGTTAGAAATACGACTGTGTGGGCAAGTGTCAGCTGGTGGACTGTCAAGCTGTCTCAGTGTGTACATTCTATTAAAGATAAGAGGCCTTATTTCTCTGGTGTCACCGCTGACACATCCTCAGTGTAACTGGAGGGCACGGTGGACCAGCTCTGGGGGGAAAGCGGTGTTATTGTTCCACTCTCCTGTTCTGTCTGTTTACTATTATTCTCCCAATCCACTTTTAATGAGACTGTCCCCGACACTTGGAACGTGCTGGACATTGTGGGCCTGTGTCTGCAGCTCTCGGCATGTGGGGTGAACGCAGCAACCCAGAGTGGGGTGTAATGATCCCAGACTCTGAGTACCAGGGGGAAAGTTTGTTACTAAAACACTGCTGTGTAATGTTCTACAGAAGCCCCCTCTGGCGAGGAACATGGGGTGTTTCTCATCATTGTTTCAGGACAGTTCCTTCTTTTCTTCGGTTTGTTTTGTCTTCAGCTTGAAGCAATTTGGAATTGCACAGGTCTTTGGTCATTGGTTTGCATGTTTAGGACAGGCAGACAGGCCAGGCTTGGCCAGACTCATGCTCTGCATTACTACCCCGTTTCCCATGAGCCACTGAGACTGGGACAGTGGTGGGGGGGTGAGACTCACGGGATCTCTTGGTGGAATGTGTCGCGTTGGGGAATGTCCTCTTATCACCGCCACCTCCTGATAATGCCCTTTGATTAAGGGTGGAATGGACACTCGGGTTACTTTGGTAAGGGAGGAGAGGGCGTACATCACTGCTAGGCAGGCAGGGGCCAGCCAAGCTGGTCCTAAATGACAGAGCACAAGAATGTTTATTCTTTGGCTCGGTCCCCAGAGCCAGCATCACTCACACACAGACGTTACAGAGCAGATAGATGCATCCCTCTGGCCACAGACCCTGGACTGCACAGTATTTACCAGATGGTCTCTGATGGAAGTACTCAGTAGGTTTGGGGGTGCAGTCCTCCATTCCAGTCCCGTTCGTTACAAAGGTGTATCTCTGTATGTGTTACAGGAGTCTTACCGCCAGGTGATGAAGATGAGGCCGAAGGACCTGTGGAAGAGACTGATGGTGAAGTTTAAAGGGGAGGAGGGTCTGGACTACGGAGGAGTGGCCAGGTAGGAATCCACAGCAAAGCATGAGGAAAAAACTAAGTTATGCTCAATATGCATCATCATGGAACAAAGAAGATTTCTATTGTGTGTTAGAGAAGTAAATGCACCAGGTCTGGAACCAACAGGACCCTGAACAACTTCTACCCCAAGACATTAGTCTACTAACTAGTTAACCAAATAGCTACCCGGACTGTCTGCATTGACCCTCTTAGCACCAACTCTTTTGACTCAAGCATATAGCCAAGTTATCTCATTGTGTATTTATTCCTCATGTTGTTATTTGTTCTATATTTTTCTCTCTGCGTTGTTGGGAAGGGCCCATCAGTAAGCATTTCACTGTTAGTCTACACCTGTTGTTTAGGAAGTATGTGATAAATAACATTTGATTTGATTTTGATTTGAATGCCACCATCTGCTGAAACAAGGTTGGCCCCCAAGGGGTAATATTGATTTAAAGCACCCAATCTGAGAATTCTACTTCTGCTTTTTAAATTGCCATGGAGTATTCACTTTCTGAAATTGATGTTCCCTGCCTTGAAAAAATATGAAATGGATCAAGAGATTTCACAATGGATGTTCTCATCGTCTGTCTCTCTTTATCTGTCCCTCTCTGTGTCTCCTGTGTGTGCAGGGAGTGGCTGTATCTGCTGTCCCATGAGATGCTGAATCCGTACTACGGCCTGTTCCAGTACTCCCGCGATGACATCTACACCCTGCAGATTAATCCCGACTCGGCCGTCAACCCGGTGAGTCAGGCCCAGACGCCGCCACCAGCCCGCCCCGCTGTGATGTGAAAGACCAGGTCACACGGACCGCTCATCTGCTCTAGTCTTGCACAATCTCTCTGTCTCTGACTCTCCTCTGCCTGTTTATTTGTTTGGCCTTCCATTTCCCTATCAGCTGTTCTCATGCTAGATGCTAGATCTCCTGGAGACTGGTGATGAATTAGGCAACTATTTAATTGCTGTGTTGAGACTCTTTACTGCCTCTATAGCATTTGGTTGTTAAATCCATCATAAGGGAAATAGTTTACTACTGCAAATAGTTTGGATGCTGCAGCTCACCTTTTGAGTCCTAACCTTTGTTAGGATTACGCACTGCAATAAATTCCCAGCTGTAAGAATAGCAGGTATTTATTATTTACCAAGGGCCCAATCCTAACTTAAGACATGCGTGAGGAAATCTGAGTTATAGCTCAAATCTCCCATCGACATAAATGCATGACTTAAGAAAACGTTTGAGTTGCATGCATGCATCTTAAGTTAGGATTCTGCCTTGAGTTGCTCAATCTTGGTAATTCTCTGAAGACTGGGAGATGCCATGCTAAATGGATGTACTAAGAAATGTTTAAGAGGACTAAAGGTGTTTCTGTCCCCCTCCCCAGGAGCACCTGTCCTACTTCCACTTTGTGGGTCGTATCATGGGCATGGCGGTGTTCCACGGCCACTACATAGATGGGGGCTTCACCCTGCCCTTCTACAAACAGCTGCTGGGGAAACCCATCACCCTGGACGACATGGAGTCAGTGGACCCAGACCTCCACAACAGCCTGGTCTGGATCCTGTGAGTAGGAAGGAAATGGGAACAACATCCTCACACAGACCAAGATGCGCACACAGAGATGAACATGGTTTTTAATGACAATACTTTGTAATGGCTCATTTTAATTCAACGGGTAATAATTTGGTGTATGTGATCTATAACATCTACTGGTGTATGTTTAAAGTCCCTAAAAGAACCACTCATGATCATGTAGCTACACATGATGAGCTCTTCAACTGAACTTTGATCCATACATACATTAACATTCCCCCTCCCCCAGCACCATCTCTCTCTAACCCCCCTGTCCGTCTCTCTCACCTCTCAGGGACAATGACATCACAGGCGTGTTGGACCACACCTTCTGTGTGGAGCACAATGCCTACGGTGAGATCATCCAGCACGAACTCAAACCCAACGGCAAAATCATCCAGGTCACCCAGGACACCAAGAAGGAGTATGTCAGGTGAGTACTCCCCCACCGACCCCTCACCACACAGGAAGAGGGTTGGTCTAGCAGTCGACAGTCAAGCCCAGCAGGGAGGAGGTACTGTTTGGATTTCAGATGAGCTTAGTGACCAGCCACAGTTAACTGACCTAGGATTAGGGAGTGAAGTACATGTGAAGGCTTTGCTATACCCCTCAAAGAGGCTCAGAATCATGGCTTTGCCTTCACGTTCCAGTATGAATCATCGATCTCTGACTCTCTCTTTCCCTCTCCCTCGTTCCCTACAGGCTGTATGTGAACTGGCGTTTCCTGCGAGGCATCGAGGCTCAGTTCCTGGCCCTGCAGAAGGGCTTCAACGAGGTCATCTCCCAGCACCTGCTCAAGGCTTTCGACGAGAAAGAGCTGGAGGTAGGAATGAGACACATCCCCCAGACTACCAGTACTTATCTTCACTGTCCATCCTTTAAAAAGGGACTCCATTCTCCCAGACATCAGCATTTTCCCCATCCATTTCCTCCCTACAGTTTCCCTTTGACTTTCATTTCACATTCTCTCCCTCTCTCCACCTCAGCTCATAGTGTGTGGCCTGGGTAAAATCGACATCAACGACTGGAAGTCCAACACGCGGCTGAAGCACTGCACCCCCGACACCAACATCGTCAAGTGGTTCTGGAAGGCCGTGGAGTCGTATGATGAGGAGCGCCGGGCCAGGTTGCTGCAGTTTGTCACCGGCTCCTCCAGGGTCCCCCTGCAAGGCTTCAAAGCCCTCCAAGGTACCCTCACAGCACTCACCCTCCTGGGACATGTACAGCAGCTACATAGTTAGGTTCTCAGTGTTTCACTGCGCTTCACTGGGAGAGTTGCATGCTAGCTAGCCCTTGTCCACCCCCTATAAGCATGTAATATTGATTGTTATGACGGCTTATAACATTTGTTATGACAGCGTAACGAATATTTATGAGAGGGACATGGGTGAGGGTTTTTTGGGTGAGGGTTGTTTGTATTATACTCTACTGTACCCCGAGGCAGCTCAGCAGGCCTCAGAGTGTGTTGTTGTTGTTGCCTGAGCTGAACCCTCTGTGCAGAGCAGGCTGAGCAGAGTCCAGTAGTTCAGTGGGTCCAGTCTGTCAGGCGTGCGGAACACACTGTGATCCACTGCTCTTCCTGTCTGACATGCCGCTTCACTCTGCTCTTCCATGTTACATAACAGGACCATCGCTGCTGGTCTAAATACCAAGGTCCGCGCAGGCCAATGACAACATACACAAACCCAGTGCTCTTAGTGCCCACACTTGGCGCCGCAGAGTGCTGAGCAAGCTGTCCAGTACAGTACTGTCTTTTGTGTGTGAGTGAAGTGTGCTCTGCCGTTGTGCTTCACAGTAACTGTTGATATGTTACAGGTGCTGCAGGCCCACGACTCTTCACCATCCACCAGATCGATGCCAGCTCCAACAACCTGCCCAAAGCCCACACCTGGTGAGTGTCTGTCTGCTCTGACCCTGCAGCTTGCCCTTCAGGAACAATGTATGCCTTCGTCAAAACTGGGAAGGGCACTTTGATATATCAACATCATGCTTTAGGTTTAGGTTTCCACCCATGTATCTGTTAACCATGAACATAGAGAGGTCCTAATACCAAAGGCTCATGCTCAAGTCTCTCTTGCTCTCTGTTTGTTCAGCTTCAACCGGATCGACATTCCTCCCTACGAGAACTATGACAAGCTGTATGACAAGCTGCTCACTGCTATCGAGGAGACATGTGGCTTTGCTGTGGAGTGAGACGCTGCTGACGCAGGGGTCGGCAGGAACAAGGAGGGGAGGAACTCGACCATAGTCAGACCCCACCATCCAGTTCACCCAGGGGAAGGGGGCATCTGTGGTCCAGTGGCCCAAGGACTCTCTCGCCCACAATAGGGACATGTGGCTAGGCCGAGGGGGGGGAGGGGGCAGAGGAGACCGGAGCGAGCGGTCTCATCTGTCTAGGGGTTTCCCCTCACCCCCCTCTTTTAAAAAATAAAATTTTCAGCTGCTAATAACTCAGACTATTTACTAACTTGTGGAACTGTAAAAATGGCTGGCTCTTCCTTTTTTTAATAAGTTTAGTTTTAGCATTATAAAAATAGTCAGTATTCCATGTAGCTACGCACCATCTTACCAAGCAGAACATGAAGTCCACAACTAAACAAAACATTGGCCACATAAACAAGACTGGTATCACTGGTTTGATGGAGTCCATTGTTACCCACGGTTACCAACAACACTGAATGGTGCTTGGTATGTTTGGAGGCAGGGACTGAAGGGAGCATGAAGGCTCCTTAGCACCCCCTGGTGACTGAGTCCTCTTCTACCACTGAGGACTCTTGGTGCATCTATCTTCACTCAGAGGCTGGACTTTGGAGCACATGTTCAGAACTTGACCTTATGGAGAAAGACATGCAGGGCCCCATTGTCAACGACCCTCTCCAAAGAAAGCGGGCTGGTTTTCAGCACTCCATTCCCAGAAACCAGTGTCACACGTCTGACATCTAAGCTTGTTTGGAAATTTAAATAAATAGCTTGAATGGTGTTATTTTTATATAATGGGAAAATGAAAAAAGAAACACTCAAATTATATAGAATTTATTTCTGTTATATTTCAGAAAGCTTTTGCCATTATTCCAGAAAAAAAATATATATATTAAAAGTGTTACTGTTTAAGCTTGAAAGAAGTACACTAAGATTGCTGTGGGTGAAATCTTTACATAGCCTCTTTCCTACACAGTAAGTAGAGAGGTGGTCTTAAGGGTGGGCTGTCTTTAATACACACAGTCCTCTGAGTGCCATAATACTTCTGACTGAATCTTTTCAACTATTTAGATACTAACCTGACCCTTTAAATTCCAGTGACATCATCCAGTAGGTACTTGTGGTGGGGTATGTATGATGAGTTCCATAGGCCTTTCTCATGATGTCATGATTGTTTCTTCATTGTGATTTGCTCTGTCCCCACAAAAGAATGGCTCAGAGTCCCTGCTACCCTGATGCATTTTGGTATGTGAAGATTATACAGATCTTTTGTAAGTGCTACTCTTGTCATTCTGGCAAATAACTACTACTACCTTCCGGTTATGGTCTTCTGGTGCTAAATAAGACAGCAGTTTGCTCATTTCTTTCAAGATATTGGCAACCAGTCTTATACCTGGGGCTGAGATGGGCGCATAGCAAACTACATCCAAAAAGTTGCAATGAATTGAACAAACATCACTCAGACCTCGAGCCACATTCTCAGGAGATGTCATATTATTTGTTGTATTATTTGGGAGCTGACGTGGTCCTCTGTAATGGTTGAATGTCTTATACAGTACATTATGTTGAGTGGCTATAAAGTCCACATTTGTCATATGTATTGTAACCCAACAGTAGACATTGGCATGTGATTGTTGGGTTTCTATATCTCCATATTGGCTATAAATGAAATCTGAATGAATGAGATGAACCCCCTAATTCTACTCACCTGAACCTTGCTCTACAAGTATGGGTTTGGGGGAGAACATATTTATTTTCTACACATTCAAACAAATTGTTGAATGTTTTCTTATTTTTTGTTGTTGAAAGGCTGCCTGTCTAGCTATCTATGACCATGGACTGTTCTTAAAGTTAGCATACATTGAAAATGAATTGCTCATCTTTTTCTTTTATAGAGGTGTATGCAAAGTGACGTGTCCTCAGATGGTGTTTTGTACAGTGATAGGTTATTGTTCATTAATGTGGATCACACAACCTGTAATTTATCTTTAACTTAAGTTTTTTTTTTTTTTCACACATACAGAACTATTTGTCGCCGTATGTACTAGGTGACTTCTATCTATTTACCAGATAGGTCATGGATTGATTGATTTTATATCGAAACATATTGATTTACTTTAAAAGGCACAAAAAGATCCCTCGACAGTCTGTTTCTTACACAATCTCTCTGCATTACTCCATAGCTGCCTCCCTGAAGAATGGAACTTTTTATTAACAAATTTGAGATGCAGCTTTTTGTTGCTTAATTTTTTTGCATGATCCACAAGCAGGACTATATCTCTTATAGCTGACTGATGCAATTAGATGTACTTAACACTATCATTTTTGTAAGAGTATTTTATTTTTGTGTGTAATTTAGGTCTAATTAAACTTGCCTTTGTCAAATGATATGAGGCACCTTGTATGTGGCTGTGCCTTGTCTTTTGTCTGTGTATGTGAGAGGTTTTGGGGGCTTTCAAAGGATTTGGGCTGAATTTCACAGTATTCAGGAGCTCAAATTGAGCTCCTGTGCATTCAATTTCCTTTGATCATCATTGATGTCACTACAACTTGTTTGGAGTCCACCTGTGGGCAATTCAATTGTTTGGACATGCTTTAGAAAGAAACACACCTGTCTATATAAGGTCCCACAGTTGACAGTGCATGTCAGAGCAGAAACTATATCCTGAAGTCCAAGGAACTGTCCTTATATCTCTGAGAGAGAATTGTGATGAGGCATATATCTGGGGGAGGGTATAAAACAATTTCTACAGTGTTAAAAGTGTCCAAGAGCACAATGGTCTCTATCATTGGAAATTGAAAAAATATGGAACTACCCAGACTCTGCCTAGAGCTGGTCATCTGACCAAACTGAGCAATCAGGCAAGAAGGACCTTGGTCAGGGAGTTGGCCAAGAACCCCAATGACCACTAACAGAACTGCAGAGTTCCAAGGCTGAGTTGGGAGAACCTGCCAGATTGGTCAGGGAGGTGACCAAGAACCCCAATGACCACTAACAGAACTGCAGAGTTCCAAGGCTGAGATGGGAGAACCTGCCAGAAGGGCAACAGTCTACAGCAATTCCTGAATCTGGTCTTTATGGAAGGGTCCCTCCTGAGATATAATATTATACTGAACAAAAATATAAACACAGCATGCAACAATTTCAAAGATTTTACTGAGTTACAGTTCATAGAAGGAAATCTGTCAATTTAAATAAATTCATTAGGCCCTAATTTATACATTAAACATGACTGGGAGCCAGGCCCAGCCAATCAGAATGAGTTTTTCTCCACAAAATGGGCTTCTTTACAGACAGAAATACTTATCAGCACCACCCCACCCTCAGACGATCCCACAGGTGAAGAAGCCAGATGTGGAGGTCCTGGGCTGGTGTAGTTAAACCTGGTCTACAGTTGTGAGGCTGGTTAGATGTACTGCCAAATTCTCTAAAAGGACGTAGAGAAATGAACATTCAATTCTCTAGCAACAGCTCTGTTGGACATTCCTGCAGTCAGCATGCCAATTGCACGCTCCCTCAAAAGTTTAGACATCTGTGGCATTGTGTTGTGTGACAAAACTATACATTTTAGTGGCCTTTTATTGTTCCCAGCACAAGGTGCACCTGTGTAATGATCCTGCGGTTTAATCAGCTTCATGAAATGCCACACCTGTCAGGTGGATGGATTTTCTTGGCAAAGGAGAAATGCTCACTAACAGGGATGTAAACAAATTTGTGCACAAAATATGAGAGAAATAAGCTTTTTGTGCATATGGAAAATGTTGGGGAATATTATTTATTTCAGCTCATGAAACATGGGACCAACACTTTGCATTTTGTGTTTATATTTTTGTTCAGTATATATTATTTACAGTATATTATATTATAAAAAGGGACATGACAGCATGCCTGGAGTTTGCAAAAAGGCACATGAAAGATTCTGAGAGCATAAGGCAAAAGATTCTGTAGTCTGATGAGACAAGAATTGAACTCTTTGGCCTGAATGCAAAGTGCTATGTCTAGAGAACCAGGCACAGCTCAACACCGATCTAACACCATCCCTACCGTGAAGCATGGTGGTGGCAGCATCATGCTATGGGGATGCTTTTCAATGGCAGGGACTGGGAGACTTGTAAGGATAGAGGCAAATCCTTGATGAGTACCTTCTTCAGAGTCTAAATGACCTTAAACTGGGGCAATGATTTACGTTCCAACAGGACAAATACCACAAGCATACAGCCAAAGCAACACTGGAATGGCTTCCAAACAAGAATGTGAAAGTCCTTCAGTGGCCAGCCAAAGCCCTGACTTGAATCCCATTGAAAATCTGTGGAAAGACTTGAAGATTGCTGTTCACTGCCACTCCCCATCTAACTTAACAAAACTTGAGAAAATCTGCAAGGAAGAATGGGAGAAAATCCCCAAATCCAGATATGCAAAGCTGATCGAGACATACCTACGACGACTCAAAGCTTTAAGTGCCACCAAAAGTGCTTCTACAAAGTATTGATTCGGGTGTGTATAAATTGAGCAGTATTATAAGAGGCTGGTAACAGCAGTTGTGATGTGTGCTAAGGTGCAGAGAATCAGCAGGTGATCAGTCCAGTTCAAGTGTTCAGCAGTCTGATGGCTTGTAGATAGAAACTGTCTCTGAGCCTGTTGGTATCAAACCTAATACTCTGATACCGTCTGCCTGACGGTAAGGGAGAGAACAGCTCGTGGTTGGGGTGTGTGGGTCCTTGATGATGCAGCGCGCCTTCCCTAGGCACCTTTTCGAGTAATGTCCTGGTTGGGTGTAAGCAAGGTCCCAGTGATGTACTGGGCTGTCTTCACCACCCGCTGGAGGGTAATTCCACAATCAGTTCCTTTGTTTTGTTGACGTTGAGGGAGAGGTTATTTTCCTTAGCAACTGTAATTGAGAACAGCGTAGTACATGAAGAGTATTGTCTCCTAACGTGTCTCTGACTTCAAATCAGGAAAGGGGATACGAGAAGGGTTACTTTGGAAATTAGAAAGATGACATTGCTCATTTTACATATAGTATAAGAGCAGGAAATGTTTAAAAAATAATCTGGAGTAACGGCTGTTATTACAATACTACACTAGTTCGATTACCATGATACAATAAACAGGTCAGTTTAGGGTCGTGTTTCATAGAAGATGAAGTATTATAGCACACTAGTATGTTTTATGTGATCCTTTAACCAGCTTTTAAATCTTGACAAAGTGGGAGCTGTAAAGTTTTCCATTTTAATTTGAGCATTTATTTGAATTAGAATGAGTCTGGCATGTCCTGAGCAGCAGAGGCGTGAACTGAAGTGCTTTCATCAGTGATGATGGTGGTGATAAGTGCATTTCAGCACAGATAAAACCACAAAGACCAGGGAGATTTTCCAATGCCTCACTGGTCACCATAGCAGCACCCACCTGTAGCACGCGCTCCAGCAGGTATATCTCTCTGGTCACCCCCAAAGCCAATTCCTCCTTTGGCCGTCTCTCCTTCCAGTTCTCTGCTGCCAATGACTGGAACGAACTGCAAACATTTCTGAAACTGGAAACACTTATCTCCCTCACTAGCTTTAAGCACCAGCTGTCAGAGCAGCTCACAGATTCACTGCACCTGTACATAGCCCATCTATAATTTAGCCCAAACAACTACCTCTTCCTACTCTTCCCCTACTGTATTTATTTATTTTTCTCCTTTGCACCCCATTATTTTTTTTTCTACTTTGCACTCTCTTCCACTACAAATCTACCATTCCAGTGTTTTACTTGCTATATTGTATTTACTTTGCCACCATGGTCTTTTTTGCCTTTACCTCCCTTATCTCACCTCATTTGCTCACATTGTTTATAGACCTATTTTTCTACTGTATTATTGACTGTATGTTTGTTTTACTCCATGTGTAACTCTGTGTTGTTGTATGTGTCGAACTGCTTTGCTTTATCTTGGCCAGGTCGCAGTTGTAAATGAGAACTTGTTTTCAACTAGCCTACCTGGTTAAATAAAGGTGAAATAAATAAAAAAATTAAAATAAAAACACCTATTGGTAGATGGGTGAAAATAAAAAAAGCAGACACTGAATATTCCTTTGGATGCAGTATCAATGCACCCTCAGTTGCCGGAGAGGAAGGAAACCACTCAGAGATTTCACCATGAGGCCAATGCTTATTTTAAAACAGTTACAGAGTTTACTGGCTGTGATAGAAATGGGATTTGTTTGATTTGCCACAAACATGATGCTTGTATTCAGGACAAAAAGTTCATTTCTTTGCCACTTTTTTTGCAGTTTTACTTTAGTGCCTTATTGCAAACAGGATGCAGGTTTCCGAATATTTGTATTCTGTACAGGATTTCTTCTTTTCACTCTGTCAATTAGGTTAGTATTGTGGAGTAACTACAATATAGTTGGTCCATCCTCAGTTTTCTATCACAGACATTAAACTCAGTAACTGTTTTAAAGTCACCATTGGTGAATACTTTCCGAAGGCACTGTAATTAACGGCAGTAGCCTATTAAAGGCATTTTAGTGAAAAAAAATATAGACACCTGACCCAGAACTACACTATTAAGTTCAGAGGTTAGGGACCTTTTACTGTAAATCAAAATTGTGACATTACAGAGTAGCTTTTATTCATTAAAAACATAACCTGATTAAGTGGCTTTAGGTCTACCATCTTTTACGCTAAAGTAATCAGCATAATTCTAATTTTAGGGAGAGTTTCCTGCATATCAACTACGCTAGTTTGAGACTGCCATCTAGCCATATTTTTTTTATTGGATGTGCTTTCTTTGAGTACTGACGTCACTTATGGTAAAAGAAAAGCAACCGGATCACAACTGGGTTTTTTTTGTACATATGCTTTCGCCAACAGGTTTCATTAAATAATCCCAAGTGATACACCCAGAGAGCTATGCCTAAATATATCGCTTTGATACACCTAAGAGCAAGAATTTGTTTATTTGTCAAACGGCAGTCAAGCATCAATCATCATGTCACCAGAATTAGACCCTCAATATTTATTGGAAATGAGCATCAAGATCACCGTGAACTTTTACCAACCTGTGAAGTTCATAATAATTGGCTTCATATGTAGCCCAAGAAACTGAATGGTTTCCCGAGTCATACCATATCGTCGCGTGAATTTCTCACATAAATAATTTTACGGACACACCGTCCGCATTTATATCACAGCTGTTAATACGGTATGAATTTACTCGTATAAAACTAGTTGGAAACGTGGTTATTGTGATACAACATAAAATGTGATACATTGACAATAATACTAATACCTAGCTAAATGCCACAAATTGTGCACAATAGCATTCTGTCGTATTTGAGATTTAATTTGGAATAGCTTTTGTTTCAAAACCTTTTTTTATATAATGGATTTTCATATGGGATACAGATACTTTATCTATAAGGCGCCTTTAACATTATAAACACTGCGACAAAATTACCTCCTCCATTTCACACAATTTTCGGAACATAGACGCAAAATATGCACGTGTTCCTTCCAAACAGCTTTGAATGTGACGTTGTGCAATGTGCTGCGGTGTAGTCAGTTCACGGCGGATTAATACTTCACTCAGACCGAGCGTGACACTTCCTCAAGCAATAAAAGCCGAATCTCTTTTTTTAGTTCACCGGCATTTCAGCAGCATCACCGCAGTTCGGGTTTGATATCGGATTTTCAGGCGTAGTTTATTTATCGTTTTTATTTGTACACTTTGTTTACAATATGCCTGGATTTTCCGACAGAGATCGTGGTAGAGATAGAGGGTAAGTGTTTGAATTAATTTTAGGCGAATTTAACACCTCGTGTTGTCTCGCCAGAAATGGCTGACATGACGCACGGGGTAACGGTAGTTAATGTACTCGTTTAGCTAGGTGTATTTCGTTTTTTTTTTACTTAGACTGCCATTTAACTTTTTTTAAATTAAAACTATCGAAATGTATTCAGAATCAGAAAGTTCCAGCGCTTTTTTTTAAAGGCCTCGTTTCGTCATGAAACTAGCAAGAGGCCTGATCTGAATCCCTTAGCTGGAGGCCTGCTTATTTAAAATACCAACCAGCTAGTCAGCGGTTGTAATCTTTTAATTTACGTTATCACATTTTCATAACGTTAATCTGAGCATTTACATTGTGTCTCATCGTACAGCAAGTGTCAGATAACCGGTAAGCTAGCCGACTAAATGTATTTGTACGCCATGTGGCATTATTGAATGCGGATACAAAATGCCGGCCGGTTTTTTTTTTCCTTCATTGTTCCTCTGCCGGATATATATTGAAGATTGCTGTGTTTTTAATGTGCCTCAGTCCTATAAGCCAAGCATTTCTTCTAGTTTGTTGAAACGCTGGCGATAGCTTCTGCATCGTATTGAAGTTGGGATAATGTAATGTTTAATTAGTTACACGCTGACTGCTAGTTTTATGCTAAATCTAAAATGTAAGTTTCTTTGATTAGCGTATACTCAAGCGAGTTTATCCACAGGTAACCTACATCTCTTTTACATTGGTTGGCGTGACTAACATTAGACCATCCATTTCCCCAGTTATGGCAGCGGACCACCTCGTTTTGGAGGCGGTGGAAGAGGTGGTGGTGGGGGGAAGTTTGGTAATCCCGGTGATAGACTGCGCAAGAAGCACTGGAACCTTGACGAACTCTCCAAATTTGAAAAGAACTTTTACCAAGAGCACCCCGATGTCACTCGGAGATCTCCGGTATGTATTCTAGTAGTCAAAATCCAGATGCAGCTGAATTACTGTAAATGTTACAATGGCCATTGGCATGTGTTCTTGCATAGGTTCCTTTTTTGCCCAATGGCCACTTGACGGTGTCTTTTGCATTGCCGTGCCAATTGACCTGTATCTCTATGTTTTTGTCTTTGCAGCAAGAGGTTGCACAGTACAGAAGTACTAAAGCTGTTACTGTGAAGGGAAGGGACTGCCCTAATCCAATTATGAAGTTCCATGAAGCCAGTTTTCCAAGTAGGCACATCCACTAATATCTGACACATTCAGTTGAAATATTTATTTCTGATCCAGACTTGTCTTCAATCTGGGTTAGTTTTCATGTACCCCCCTCTTTCCACAGCCTATGTGATGGATGTCATTAACAAAGCAGGCTGGTCAGAACCAACACCAATCCAAGCACAGGGTTGGCCACTGGCATTGAGTGGCAAGGACATGGTTGGCATTGCACAGACAGGCTCTGGGAAAACTCTCTCAGTAAGTGTTGTGAGAAACTTATCCTTGATGACTATTCCAGCAGCTTAGAATTGGTCTTAAAAATAAGAGGACTGATGGTGTTTTTCTTTACTGTAATGCAATGTCCAAAAACTTTTCTGCAGTACTTGTTGCCTGCAATCGTGCACATTAACCACCAGCCTTTCCTGGAACGTGGAGATGGCCCTATTGTAAGTACCCATGGATATTCAAAGACTTGTTTCTATTCTCGCACCCACCCAACTTGGATTTATGGCATTCGATCTTTCTTTCAGTGCTTGGTGCTTGCCCCAACCCGTGAGCTGGCTCAGCAGGTCCAGCAGGTGGCGGCAGAGTATGGCAGAGCTTCTCGCCTGAAGTCTGTCTGCGTTTATGGGGGCGCGCCCAAAGGGCCACAGCTCCGTGACCTGGATAGAGGTAAGTTCCACAACCGCTCTATGTATTTGGCTGATTTGAATCTATGGTATTTGGTGCTCAAGATTGTTTATTATAGGTGTGGAGATTTGCATAGCCACACCTGGCAGGCTTATTGACTTCCTGGAGGCGGGAAAGACCAACATGCGCAGATGCACTTACCTGGTCCTGGATGAGGCTGACCGAATGCTCGACATGGGTTTCGAACCACAAATCCGAAAAATTGTGGACCAAATCAGAGTGAGTTCTGTTGTGATGCATTAATGTGCTAATAGTCTACTGATCTCACTTGGTACAGTCGTCAGGGGAGAATTCTGACGCGTTCCTTGTTCTCTCCAGCCTGACCGACAGACGCTGATGTGGAGTGCCACCTGGCCCAAAGAGGTACGCCAGCTGGCAGAGGACTTCCTAAAGGACTATGTCCAGATTAATGTGGGAGCTCTGCAGCTGAGTGCCAACCACAACATCTTGCAGATCGTGGATGTTTGCAATGATGGCGAGAAGGAAGACAAGTGAGTCCTGTCTGACCTGTGGCATTTCTGTACTGTATATGTAATGGGTGGGAAATTCTACTTAGACGCTAGTTTCTTTAGGCACTAATTGAATGCTTCCCCCTTCCAGACTCCTCCGCCTACTTGAGGAGATCATGAGTGAGAAGGAGAACAAGACCATTATCTTTACAGAGACCAAGAGGAGATGTGACGAGATCACTAGGAGGATGAGGCGGGATGGGTAAGTGGCATCAATACTTTGTTCTTTAAACTCAGGGTACTCGTGTGTTTTACTGGACTGAATTGACACTTGCTCCTTTTAGTTGGCCAGCAATGGGCATCCATGGAGACAAGAGCCAGCAGGAGAGGGACTGGGTGCTCAATGGTGAGTTTATCACAAGAACAATTTAGTATGAAACAACCTCTTATGGCCAGCTATCAATTTCCTTTCCTTTTTTCAGAGTTCAAGTTCGGAAAGGCTCCAATTCTCATTGCCACAGACGTCGCTTCCAGGGGTCTAGGTTAGTTTCATTCTGTCCTTGGTCCCTTGTACCAACTTTTTTCTGAAAGAAAGTGGTTCTTTCTATAACTCTTTTGCCTTCTGAGTTTTTCCCCTATCTGAAGGAGCGGTCTTTTGAGGCAGGGCCTTGGCATGACACGCCCAGGTCTCCAGAGGGGGAAGGAGGACTCTTGGAGGTGTCCTGACTGGGACATCACCCAGTCACATACAGAGGTGGCGGGGCCTGAGTGCTGACTATCATGCTGGGCTACCCAAAGGGGGGCCTAAATGAGGGTTAGCCGCTGCACCCCTGTAAATGCAGCTGTTCTCTGGCATCGGTTTGGACTGCTTCACACCCAAGCTCATGGCTCCACCAGGCTCTACTGTTTCCATGTCTTGCATGTCGGTTTGGGCATTGTATTGCAAGTCATCGAGTTCTGGAAGGTGTAGCTTTTCTCAAAGCATGTGTGACAAATGTGGCAGTTTCCTAAACTTCTGTTTTGAGAGCAGTTGTAAGTCCAATTACACGTTCACCTCTGTAATGATATGGCTACTGGCACATAGTGTCAGTGGGTCATGTCAGTTGGCTGGGGACAAAATCCAAGCTCGCACTCCTCCCTCACCTGTGTTTCAAGTCATGTCGAGACCTGCCAACGAGACATTTGATCACGTGAACACTGGTTCTGGGAATATCTTGCCTTGATGAGACTGGGGGGTACTTTTGTTATGGGTCACAGGAGTAAGTGGCTCCATCTTTTAGCTTTTCCCAATTGTTTAGTCTTGGTAAGACGTTGCAGTGAACTTATGAGTGTGGGAAGAAAGGGCCTTCGTTATCACCATAAGGTCCTTGTTTTGGCACTTTAGGAGGCAACAGTGCACATAGTGGCTTTACTGTGTAGAAGCACCCTGCAGTCACTTGGCATTGTGTGGGGAGTTTTCTGCAATGGGAATGGACTAGTGAATGCATACTCCTTTATGGTAAGACTTCTGATCCTTTTTTTAGGGGTGGGGGCTGATGAATGAATTGAGGGTTAGCAGGATTGGAAGCATTTGGAGTGCATTGTTTCTCTCTTCCCACTGTAGTATCCCCACGGATTTAGTCTTTCTGTTGTCTAATGCTATTCTTTACAGCCTAGTGGAAAAACCAGCTGCATCCAGTGAATGGTTGTACTAACTTTGCTCTTTTGGTCTGGCTGTTGTGGTGTGCATCTTTGTGCACTCCTTTTTTTGCAACACATCCTACAGATGTTGAAGATGTGAAATTTGTCATCAACTTTGACTACCCCAACAACTCTGAGGACTATATTCACCGCATCGGCAGAACTGCCCGGAGCCAAAAGACTGGCACAGCCTACACCTTCTTCACCCCCAACAACATGAGGCAGGCCAGCGACCTCGTTGCTGTGCTCCGTGAGGCCAACCAGGCCATCAACCCTAAACTCCTCCAGATGGCGGACAGAGGAGGTAAATCTAATTGGTGAGATACAGGAACTGTGGTTCAGCTGCAGCCATTTTTTTTCTCCCTTTTTGTTGACGTGGATGGGTTTGGCAGAGTCAAAGCTATGGGATCTTGATTTATTTTTGTTAGCCATTTGCCCCTACAGTGTTTTCCCATGTACACATTTCATATCACTCAAACTATCATGAAAGCCCATTCTAAGTTGTTGTCATTTTTCCTTTCAGGTCATTCAAGGGGAGGCAGAGGTGGTAGTGGATTTAGGGATGACCGCCGGGACAGGTACTCCTCCGGGGGCAGGCGTGACTTCACTAGCTTTAGGGACAGGGAAAACGATAGAGGTTTTGACAGTGGACCAAAGAAGGTCTTTGGCACAAATTCACAGAGTGGAGGCTATGGGGCAAGTGGCTTTGACAAAAGCGGCAATGGTTTTGGCGGCTATGGCAGCAACGGCCAGTCAAACTATGGTACCAGCCAGGCCGGGGCATTCCCAACGCAGAACTTCCAGGCCCCACAGTTTAGTGCCAACCAGGGAGGGGCACAGAATGGCATGAGCCATCAACAGTTCCCCTTCACACAGCAACAAGCACCACAGCCCATGGTGCCTTACCCAATGCCCCCTCAATTCCCACAGTAAACATGCTCATGAAAGTAAAGATGGTAACTTATTGCTTTTTTGTCTTGTTTAGTCCTATACTCTATCCAAAATTGTACTGTTTAATTTTTTTACACAGGGTTCAATGGATTTTTTTTGAACCTCTATCAAGTCCTTGTGGGGGGGGGGGTCCTGCAGCGCAGCAATAGTGATGGCGCACAGTTTTGCTTTCTTTTACTTATTTAATTTGTTACATTCCTCAGTGATATTTAGTCTTGTTATTTTGTACTAGTTATTGCAGATGTATTGTTTTGTCCCACCTGTACCATTTAAAGTGATATGTTAAGATCTTAACAGGGAGGCACTGCATGGCCTTTCGATTAAAAACCAAAAATACACATTGTGTTGTCTTCTTTTACACCATTACATGAATTTCAGTAAACGCTTGCCTGTCAACTTTGCTTCAACGTTGTGTAAATGGCTGACCGCTCAGGAGTGGTAATCTTTTGTCTAGCAGAATCTATGAACAGGCAATAGCTTAAATTCCTGACTGCTTATGCTTGACTACGCAGCACTTGTTAATACTGGGGTTGAGACTTGCAGTTATGCCAAATCAATGTAATAGTTGGCTTTAAAGACTTCCTTAAGTGCTATTTCAAGGAGTTCAGAGCTATCTCACGTAGTACCTCAGTATAACTCCCTCCTGCTTGTGCTATGGTAACATTGTCAGCCTACTGATGTGCCTTATGTAAATCAAGTGTTAAATGAGGATTAAAGGAGATTGGAGTAACAGACTGGATAACTAAACCTCCACCCTTGTCGGTGTTGATGGGTACTGTCTGACCTGCCACTAAGTTGAATTTCCCTAAAATTGACCAGAAAACTGCATATACCTAGTTCTCTATATGCTGAGGCAAATGTGCACATTGCAAAATATAAAATGTCACCCCCTATCGGTTTTGCTGGTGTCATGTCTGCTGTGCAATGCTAGGGAAGGCTCTCTGCTGACCTGGCTGATTTCATTAACCATTTAGTTCTAAGTCATGGTTTCTTCTGCTGTTAGTGCTGCTGTGTAGGTAATACTTTACCTAATGCAGTAAGGAGGGAGTGGCCTGGCTATACTGGAAACACTACCAGCTGTCATGTCTTGAACGCAGCCTTCTGTGTCTGGACTGGCTGCTTTTTATTTTTTGGTGGGAGAAATTGTCAGTCAATTTCATCTGCCATCCATTAAGGCCTGGATTTACTCAACTATTTACCAAACATCTTTCTCTGCGCTTTCACTGAGCAGCACATGAAACCATCCTCTCATCCCTCTAGCAAGCTGGTGAGGGTTGGGTAACTGGTTGGCCCTGTCTGCCCACTGAGGTGTTGGCAGGGACTTGTTTGGGTGAAGTGACACAAATCTAAAGCTCAACACAGATGAAACAATGTTTTGACACCTTGTACTGTATCCGTTCTAGATGGCAATGTGAGCAGATAGTGACTATACGTCTGACCCTACTGGAGAAAAGCATGGAACTCATGATCTGTTTCTTCTAGATGGCTTGAGGGTGAGAGGTACATATTTTCACAACCGTGATCTGAATTGCCCTAAAGTACATTACATGACCAAAAGTATGTAGACACCTGCTGGCTGAACATCTCATTCCAAAATCATGGCCATTAGTATGGAGTTGGTCCCCCCTTTGCTGCTATAACAGCCTCCACTCTTCTGGGAAGGATTTCCACTAGATGTTGGAACATTGCTGTGGGAACTTGCTTCCATACATCCACAAGAGTATTAGTGATTTTGGGCGATTAGGCCTGGCTCGCAGTCGGTGTTCCAATTCATCCCAAAGGTGTTCAATGGGGTTGAGGTCAGGGCTCTGTGCAGGCCTGTCAGGCTCCCGAGTGGCGCAGAGGTCTAAGGCACTGCATCTCAGTTCTAGAGGTGTCACTAAAGACACCCTGGTTCGAGTCCAGGCTGTATCACAACCAGCCGTGATTGAGAGTCCCATAGGGCGGTGCACAATTGGCCCAGCGTTGTCCGGGTTTGGCATCATTGTAAATAAGAATTTGTTCTTAACTGACTTGCCTAGTCAAATAAAGGTTAAATGTTTAAAAAAAGGTATTCCACACCGATATCGACAAACCATTTCTGTATGGACCTCGCTTTCTGTGAGTTTGTGTTACCTTCCACCGCCCATAGTTGCTCCTAGAGGTTTCAACTTCACAATAACAGCACTTACAGTTGAACTGGGCAGCTCTAGCAGGGCAGCAATTTGACAAACTGACTTGTTGGGAAGGTGGCATCCTATGATGGTGCCACCTTGAACGTAACTGAGCTCTTCAGTAAGGCCATTCTAATGCCAATGTATGTCTATGGAGATTGCAACAAGTGTGGCTGAAATAGCTGAATCCACTAATTTGAAGGGGTGTCCACATACTTTTGTATATATAGTGTATGTTTAGCATGTTAACTGTAAATACTGCCTGCTTTTTCCTTTGTTAGTAGACTACGAAAGCTGGTTATATTTATTTATCTTTCCTTGTTTGCTGCAGCCTCGCCTAGGTAGGAACATTAGCATTTCTCTACACCCGCGATAATATCAGATAAATATGTGTACGCGACCAATAACGTTTGATTTGATATTCACTAGACAGTTCCCTAAAAATATGGGCCTGGGCCAACATAAGTATTAAACACCTATTCTTGGGGACCCTTTTCATGTTTTCAATGATTAAGGGGATGCCCTTGTTTGCTTTGTTCCCATAACCCTTGTAGTTCAAGCCCTGCTCTTCAGTGTTACATACCTTGACTGAAATGTGTTCTCTCTGTAAATGATTTGTGTGTTCTTGGCTGAGCCTCTCCCAGATTAGTGTCAGCCAGGCTTGCATAATGTGGAATTTAACCAGGTATGTGTTCTGCCCTGTGGTGTAGTGGGATAGGGGAGGGGTGTGGTGGGGTTACGTGTTAAGTCAGTAAATGAGATTGGACATTTACAATGCAGCCCCGGTAGCCCACGCCTTATGATTAGGAAAACCTGAACTTTGAAAGATGTGCTTTTGTCGTCACCAGCACTGCTGCTTTACTCAGAGTGAGTATTTTTTTAGCTAGGATTATGAAGTGAGATAGGCCTGCATCTTTTTTAAATGAACGATAAACAGACTAATCTGGGTTTGGCTGATGCCAGGAGAACGCTACCTACCCCAATGCATAGTGCAAACTGTGAAGTTTGATGGAGGAGCAATTATGGTCGTTAGTTCCAGTGAAGGAAAATCTTAATGCTACAGCATACAATGACTTTCTAGTCGATTCTGTGCTTCCAACTTTGTGGCAACAGTTTGGGGAAGGCCCTTTCCTGTTTCAGAATGACAATGCCCCCGTGCACAAAGCAAGGTCCTTAAAGAAATTGTTTGTTGAGATCGGTGTGGAAGAACTTGACTGGCCTGCACAAAAGTCCTGACCTCAACCCCATCAAACACCTTTGGGATTAATTGGAACGCTGACTGCGAGCCAGGCCTAATCACGCAACATCAGTGTCCAACCTCACTAATGCTCTTGTGGCTGAATGGAAGCAAATCCCTGCAGCAATGTTCCAACATCTAGTGGAAAACCTTCCCAGAAGAGTGGAGGCAGTTATAGCATCAAAGGAAGGACCAACTCCATATTAATGCCCATGATTTTGGAATGAGATGTTCGACAAACAGGTGTCCGCATATTTTTGGTAATTTAGTGTATAGCATACAAGTAACTGCCAAAATATAGAAAACCAGCATAGTGTCTAAATAGGGCGTTTGGTCACCACGAGCTGCCAGGTTCAATACATCTTGACATAGTTCTACAAGTGTCTGGAACTCTATTGGAGGAATGCGACATCATTCTTCCATGAGAAACTCCTTCATTTAGTGTTTTGTTGATGGTGGTGGAAAACGCTGTCCCAGGCGCCGCTCAGGAATCTCCCATAGGTGTTAAATTGGGTTGAGATCTGGTGACTGAGACACACACACAGCTTTCACTCAGCCGTAGACATCACATTATGAGTTAGTAGCGTTAATATAATTCAGACATAAACTCCCACCTCCCACGTTTCTATTAATTGCACATGCTTGTGTAATTATATACCAGGCGGTGTCAGAGGAAGGCCCTAAAAATGCTCAAAGACTCCAGCCACCAAAGTCATAGACTGTTCTCTCTGCTACCGCATGGCAAGAGGTACCGATGCACCAAGTCTGGAGCCAATGGGACCCTGAACAGCTTCTACCCCCAAACCATAAGACTGATAAATAGTTAGTTAAATAGTTAACCATTGACCCTTTTTGCACCAACCTTTTTTTACTCATTACATATGCTGCTGCTACTGTTTATTATCTATTCTGTTGCCTTGTCACTTTATTCCTAGTTATGTGTACATGTCTATCTCAATTACCTCGTACCCCTGCATATCAACTCAGTACTGATATAGCCAAGTTATCTTTACTCATGGTGTATTTATTCTAACTTGTATTATTACGTGTTATTATTTTTCTATTATTTCTCTATTATCTTTCTCTCTGCGTTGTTGGGAAGGGCCTGTAAGCATTTCCCTGTTCTTTACAAGCATGTGATGAATACAATTGGATTTGATTTGATTTTTTGATTATGAGGGCACACTGCACATACACTCAGAAATGTTTATCTTTCTACCGTCACCAGATGCCCCAGCTCTTCCCTCAGCGGTAAGGGTACTCTGCATTCCTCTCTGAGACCCTGACTCCTTATACTAGGCATGGCAGGTAGCCTAGTGGTTAGAGCGTTGCACTTGTAACCGAAAGGTTGCAAGATCGGATTCCCTGAGCTGACAAGGTAAAAATCTGTCGTTCTGCCCCTGACTTGCCTAGTTAAATAAAGGTAAATATAATATATATAAATACTAAGAGGGGTAATTCAACAGGATGTGTGTCTGATACTCAGAAGCCTGGGGAACTGTAGCTTACTGTACTGTAGTGTTTGATGCTTTGGTCTGCACAGTTTTAACTTCCTAAAATAAAGGATCAACGGTGATGTCAAATGCTTGTCAAGTTGTCACGTTTTGTTTATTATCTTAGGTTGTTGTAAGATAGACTTGTTTAAACTTGTCCAGTTTCACTGCACCCTTTCTGTAGTGGGCTAGTGTGTCAGGCTGACACAACATTTAAATAGGTGTCATCACACTACTACAGATAGCTGTTACGGTTTCCTGGATATTTCTGTGATATTTTTACTACCCACACCCTCTTAGTCTGATACTCTCTAAACATTATTCTCCTTCTCTGTTTGCTTGTTGGGTGGATGCTGGGTGGATAGCACAGTTGGAATGTTGTGTGCCCAACCTTCAATAAAGGTGTATGTAGTAGTAACTATGATGATTCTTGTTGGATATGTTTTTATGCAGTGTGAACTTTAGGCCGAAGTGGATGTTGGTGTATTGTTTGGCGTTACACTATAGCCTTTTGGTGTTCTGGCATTTCATCCCAAATATGTCTAGAATCTAGATATTCTATTTGTAATGACAACTAATCAGTGGTTTAATGTCATTACTAGATAATTCAATCTCCAATATTTCAAGGTGGAAATTAATTTAGATTGGTTTGATTGAAGTCAGTAGCTGTGAGTGAGTAGCACCCTGGAATCTAACAGGTGACTGGCCCAGGTGACTGGCCCTGCCACATTCCAGTGTTTCTCCATTGGAAGTCTACCAATCAATAAAGATAGTTTTTTTATAGACATTGTTGAATAGGTACTGCTTTTCTAAATCAAGGGAGTCAACACTAAGAGATACACATTATTATATATCCTGTTATAATAATGTGTATCTCTTAGTGTTGACTCCCTTGATTTAGAAAAGCAGTGCCTACTCAACAATGTCTATAAAAAAAAAAACTATCTTTATTGATTATGCCCAGGTAAGACAAAGTAAATATATTAAAAGATAGGAATGCAGGTGTGTAGGAATGGAGAGAGAGAGAGAGAGAGAGAGAGAGAGAGAGAGAGAGAGAGAGAGAGAGAGAGAGAGAGAGAGAGAGAGAGAGAGAGAGAGAGAAGAGAGAGAGAGAGAGAGAGAGAGAGAGAGAGAGAGAGAGAGAGAGAGAGAGAGAGAGAGAGAGAGAGAGAGAGAGAGAGAGAGAGAGAGAGAGAGAGAGAGAGAGAGAGAGAGAGAGTGAGAGTGAGATGGAGAACAGGAGAGAGGAACAGGTCTACCCGGTCTGTTCCTCTGGTCTAGTGCCTTCATGATGACACACCTGTTCATTGGGGTGGAGCTGAGACAGGTGGCTGCTCTTTAACTAGAGAGAGGAGACACGGCTAGAGAGAGAGGTACAGCGAGGAGAGGGAAGTGAGGAGTAAGATATTTGCACTGTGACTGACAGAACACACAGCCTCCCAGGATGTTCAGCAAGAAGAAGGAGTACGACCTGGTGAAAGTGGCCCAGTGAGTTTTCCCTCCGTTTCCTGAACTTTGATGTGTCATGTTTCCTTCTCTTTTCTCTGTCTCTTATTTCTCTTTTTAATTTCATCTCAGCCTGCTTGTATTCCCTGTAGGGCGACCTGGAATCTAGTCCACTGCATATGTGGGCATTTGTTGACTGGTCTTTTCTATGTCCAACTTGGAATGATAGTGTATTTTTAAGAGTCTGCAATCTTCCAGGAAAATGCAGTAGATGATTTAGATGAAGTATCAGATTTGAACTATGAGGACTTAGTATTGATAACGTCTCATGACTACCTTACATAAGCGTAAAATATATCTTATCTGCCGCCGATTGATGATGAGACAAGATAATAATTTCTGTAGTAACTCTCACAATTTGTTTACTTTACTGAGAAAAGAGTAATCTCATTGGTATTTGGACTGTGTTGTATGTAACCACTGATGTGTGCCTTTAGTAATGGGGTGTGACATTAAGGTGCATTGATCCTCCACATTGCTCTCAGTATTCAATAGATGGCTGCTCTGACTAATTATGTAGACAGAGTAACACTAGCTCTGATGGATAATACTATGTTATGTTACTTTTGGAAGAAGTGTGATCTCACAGAGGTGAGTTACAGACAGCAGATTTGGAATGTGTTTAGGTACATCGCTGGAAGACTCAGGATTTATGTTTATATAGAGAAGAGGGTATGTACTGTGTGTTCTGTTGCTTAAACAGGTTCTATCAGATTTGTGTACGAAGTTGCGTAGAGATGAATAGATCATATGTTTTTGTGAAATATGTACTATGTTCCTTTCAAATGTGCCTTGATAAATCAATAATCTGAGGCTTATCTTTTAGTTCCTTTACACCACTGAACACTGTGTCACTCACCACATGCAGGAACACCCTCCACATCACTCCTACACTGGGGTGTGTCTTGGTGCTACAGGGTGGAGAGTCTGGATCCTTTGCAGCTCTCTATCTTATAACCAGCAGGGTGACTTTTAGGCTTCCCTTTAGTGTCTGCCTGTCACACTCCTACTCACCCTGACATGTGTGTGTGCTGTTTGCTTTGGTACGGTAGCTATGCATTATCTAACTCCTTTTAACCTTCTTTTGGATGTGACAGGATATGTCTGCCAAACCTATTTGGACTTTGTCATTTTACCACATATACTAACAGAGATAAGCAGTTGCCTAAATGACTCACAACTGTCAACAAGGCATGTATGAGACACTGGAAACCACAATGTTAAAACAGTAAATCTCTCCCCCCACTATCGCTATTCGTTTTATTGTCCCATTGGAATGTAATTGCATTCATCAGCTATTAACTTTGATCAAAGCGATTCATGGGGACATCAGTAGAAATCCATGTGCTATGTCACCCATGCACTGTAAATTCCTGAGGACACTCCTTAATAATCCATCAATGTGAGGGTGTGTTCGAATAAATAGCTGACTTTCATAGCAGCGACTACGAGTAGGAATGACAGAACAGTAAGTACAAGAACATACAGACTTAAAGATGTGTTGATTGCTAGATGAGTGTAGATGAGTGACAGTCCTTTGTAAAGTTGGATGGGGGAGGCTGAGGAATACTTTATGTTCTGCATGAGTCTGGTTCTCATTTTGATTATTCTACCAAACCTGGAATCTGGTTCCTGAACATTCAGGTTGCTCTACTGAGCTCTCTTAGATAGGCCTACTGGTTTCAACAATGTGTCAATTACACTGATGTGAATGGAGGTTTGTCTTTTCTCTTCCCAGGAGCCAAGCTAATGATGTGGCCGTGCTGGTGGCGCGCATGCAGAGCAATGCAGACCAGGTGGAGAAGAATGTGCTGCGCTCTGAGGAGCTGATGGCTGTGGTAAGAGGTCCTACCATCCCTACCCACACACTGCCTGTGTATGTAATTACACAGTTATACATATACCTTTACCTAACATGTTACAATGCCCAACTTAATGAAATACGCATCCCTTAATTCCACTTGATCAAGGAAAAACTTTTCAATCCTCCCACAGATATTTTATCAATGTGCAATTCAACACAAATGTGTCATGATGGGGAGTGCCTGTAATGGTATGCGTGAAGGGCTGTAGGAAGTCAGGCGCAGGAGAGCAGATAGTTGGTAGCAAAACGGAGCCTTTTATTTGGCGACCCAAAAGCACACGGCACAAACTAACACGAAATACAAATAGGGTTTTACATAACCCAGCGTAACCAGTCTAACGTGTGCATTCATGAACGGATAAACAATCACTCACAAACAAACATGGGGGAACAGAGGGTTAAATAATGAATAAGTAATTGGGGAATTGAAACCAGGTGTGTAAAACAAGGACAAAACAAATGGAAAATGAAAAGTGGATCGGCGATGGCTAGAAGGCCGGTGACGTCGACCGGCGAACGCCGCCCGAACAAGGAGAGGGACCGACTTCGGCGGAAGTCGTGACAATGCCTTTCCATTTCTGTTCCAGGACACAGTGAATGACAAGAAGCACAGGCCCTTACTGCACCAGAAGGAGAATACAGAGATCCTAGCTGAGGCTGAGGGGCTGCTGAAGGATCTGTTCCTGGATGTGAACCGGGCCAAGAAGCTTTCACACCCACAGACTGGAGAGATAGAGATCGAGTGAGTTCCAGCAAGAACACACACACACACACACACACACACACACACACACACACACACACACACACACACACACACACACACACACACACACACACACACACACACACACACACACACACACACACCACACACACACCCTTAGAATATATGAAACAATGGTTTTGTGACAGAGATACTTTTCCAGAGGCTCTCAGAGAACGTTCTGAACACTCATGTTCTCTCTTTCCCTCTTTCAATATGCCTCCTATTTCTTCTTTTATCTGGTCCTCAGTGTGAGAAACCTCCATGACCGCTGGTCTAAGGACTGTACCATGTACCGGGACCTGTATGAGGCAGTGCAGGAGGTGGAGCTCACTCCCAGGATTGACTGGACTCAGGTGCTGGAGGAGAAACAGGTGAGCCTGTCATATCCTTGGTAATACTCTATTCAAGACCAGTATGACCGTAGACAGTACTGTCCTTCCATTATATAACAACTTTGGTTGACCACCGCTTTCTACTGGTGCAACCAAACCTTTGGTATTAGCTCCTAGTTGCTTGGAGTAACATATCTTTCTGAATGTAGTAGTGGTACAAAACTTTATTATCCCCAGGGGGAAAACAGCCAAACAAAGTCAACAAGACGTGGTTGAGGTAAACATACAGCTGAACTCTAGAGGATTTACTGTACCTGTGTGTTGTGTTGTGTGTTATAGAAGCAGATAAGTGCAGAGAGGTACGGGCCCAACCTGTCTGATGTGGAGAAGCAGATTGCCTCTCATAACATCCTGCACCAGGAGATCGAGGCCTACGGCTCCCAAATGAACCGCAGCAGCACTGGCTCTCCGGTAACGACTACAAAGCCCTCGGCTACTTTCTTCATTCTGAATCTCACCAAAACTAGGGATAAACTCTAAACAATGATTTTCATGGTTTGTTTTCTGTCCACAGGCAAAGTTGTCTACCATTCAGAGACAGTACACAGATCTCTTGGTGAGTCCAGAAGTTATGTAATACATCTGTGTGTGTATTAAAGTATGGCTCTGACATGTCAAAGGGGCTCAGAATGCTATACCGTTGTATTTGAACCTTTGTGCCTGTGCTATCTCTCCATCGTTGACTATAAGATAGTCCAGGTGTGACTGATCTGTCTTTCCCCATGCTGTGTGGTGCAGGAGACCTCCCTGTGGAGACACAGGTACCTGGCCTCTCTGTATGACTACATGCAGGGCTGCAGTAAGGAGCTCGTCTACCTGAGCGAGTACCAGGAGAGGATCCTCAGGAAGGACTGGAGCGACCGCATGCTGGACCCCCCAGGGGTGCGCATGGAGTACGAGAAGTTCAAAACCAACACTCTGCTAACACATGAGAGCGAGACCAACCAGCTACAGATGGATGGGGATCGTCTCATTGAAATGAAGCACCCTGCCAGCTCCACAATACGGGTATGTTTATATGGCTACAAAATGTAAACCTTTCCCATTGTAATAGCTTAAGTATAGGACATTGAGTTACTCACCACATCATCTACTCTCATCTTCCATGGGGCAATATGCTTGGTTTGTCTCAGGCACACAGCGACGCATTGCAGAACGAGTGGCAGAGCTTCCTAAACCTGTGCATCTGCCAGGAGGTACACCTTGACAACATAGATAACTACAGGAAGGTACGTCATCTCTTAACCCTGGGAAAGGACGTTTCTTATGGCTCGTTGTCATGGCTCAACGTAACATTGCTCCTATGTGTGTTCCTACCTACAGTACCAGCTGGATGTAGAGACCTTGTCTGAGTCCATGAAGAGACTCAACTCTAATCTGGACCCCAAATCACTGAACAACAAGAACAACCCAGAGATCCTGCTTCAGCTTGAGGTGAGATTTGATTTATTCTTTGTATCTAAGTTTAGTCGTTTCTATGACGTACAGCATTATTTCAATCTGTTCTCTAATATCTTCTGTATCTCATATCCTCAGGGTGATGAGAGAGCGATAGAGAGGAACGAACAGCGCCTCGTAGCCCTGAGGGAGTTCAGCAGCACCGTCGCCCCTCTGAAGCTGCGGCGTCTCCGCCCCACCAAACCCACCCCTGTGGTGTCCCTGTGTGAATGGACCAATGGAGAGGTAGAAAATAGCTTCATAGAATAGCATTGTGAGAGTTCTGAGAAGCTAAAGGGCAAGCTAATGTCCTGTCAATTGACAGCTGTAGCACAATGTAATGATGCAAACTCCTGTCACCCTTAGGACTCAGTGTCTCAAGCAGAGAAGCTCATGCTAAAGTCCAACTTAGACGATGAGAACTGGGAGGTCCAGACCAGCACTGGGAAGACCAAAACCCTGCCTGGAGCCTGCTTCCTGGTCCCACCGCCAGACACTGAGGCGCTTGAGAAAGTGGAAAGGTAAAGAGAGAGAAAAAGAGACTCCTTATTACAATGACCCAAAACGTAACCATCATCACAGGCGAACTGTAATGACATTGTGTGTTTGTGTGTCCAGTCTGGACAGAGAGCTTTCTAACCTGAAGAGAAAGAGAACTACTCTGATGGCCTCCCTGAGGAGCCCCGGTGTGGAGGTGGTGCGCTCAGTGAGAGCAGGTGAGTGGAACATCACTCCACTTGCTAAGAACTTTAGCAGGAATCACTTAATTTGAACTCACAGTGGGACCCTAGTAGATACAGGGGACTAGACTCCGTGTGGCCCTCTCCTGTCCCCTTATTTCTTACTGTGCCCTCTGCTTGTGCTCAGCCCCTGTGGCTAATGCCCCAGTGGACCCAAAGACCACAGTTCTGGCCAGCCAGCTGGACAAGATCAGCAAGAACCTGGACCACAGTGAGAAGGACATCCTGAGCCGGCTGAGGGCCCCTCTGGATCGCAGTGACCCCACACGTGACCTGGCTAACAGGCTGAAGGAGCATGAGGTGAAGGGATTGTTTTTTATTTCAGACCACTGCAGCCTGCTACATAGCATCATTATAATGGACAGTGTGGTTCCAGAGTGTGATATTCATGGTGTGTTTTGCCTTGCAGAGGGACACCCTGACTGTTAGGAACCTGGAGGCAGAGAAGGCAGCGGTCATGAGAGATATGGATTCCATCCTAGCCCAGAAGCCCCTTGGGCCCACCACCTCCGCCCTGTCCCTCAAACTGAGTGGTCTTAACAACAAGTTTGACGACACCAACGTCCTCTGTGACCTGTACAACAAGAAGTAAGAATTTAGTTTACAATGTGAAATTTAAAAAAAATCTATGTAAAGGTTGCGTTAGCTATATGTTCTTATTTTTTTATTTTATTTTATTTACATCCAATTCCTCAAGATTATTCTCACTCACAAATGTCTTTATCTTGACCAGAGCCACAGCTTCCATGTTCCTGGAGAGGCAGATCAATACGGTGGACAACTCAGTCTCTGGCTTTGAGGAGCAGCTGGCTGAAGATGCTGCCATCCCTGATGTTCCCAACGTCCTCCAGACACGCATCCAGAAGCTTCAGGTAACAGTATTTCAGTCATATGACCACTTAAAGTTCATCACACATCATGTCATTATGATGGACTCTTACAAGTTGCAGTGAGTGTTTTGTTTTGATTGACCCATCGTCTTTGATCAGTCCCCTGTGTTTCTCCCTTGTCCTACAAACAGAACATGCGCAAGGATGTAGCGTTAAAGCAGGACGAGATGCTGAAGCTGAGCAGGGACTTGGAGTCCACAGAGCAGCTGAGCAGCTCCCTGCAGAAGGGCTTCCATGAGTACTGCCCAGACATCCGCCGCCAGCAGACAGAGGTCAAACACCTGAAGAACCGCTATGCCAGCGTCAACAGTCAGCTACAGGAGAGGTGAGAACCCTAATCTGTCCCACAGCTAAACTCAGCAAAAAAGAAACGTCCCTTTTTCAGGACCCTGTCTGTCAAAGATAATTCATAAAATCCAAATAACTTCACAGATCTTCATTGTAAAGGGTTTAAACACTGTTTCCCATGCTTGTTCAATGAACCATAAACAATTAATTAACATGCACCTGTGGAACGGTCATTAAGACAAACGAACGGTAGACGGTAGGCAATTAAGGTCACAGTTATGAAAACTTAGGACACTAAAGAGGCCTTTCTACGGACTCTGAAAAACACCAAAAGAAAGATGCCCAGGGTCCCTGCTCATCTGCGTGAACGTGCCTTAGGCATGCTGCAAGTAGGCATGAGGACTGCAGATATGGCCAGGGCAATAAATTGCAATGTCTGTACTGTTAGACGCCTAAGACAGCACTACAGGGAGACAGGACAGACAGCTGATCAGGCTCACAGTGACAGACCACGTGTAACACCTGCACAGGATCGGTACATCCGAATATCACACCTGCGGGACAGGTAAAGGATGGCAACAACAACTGCCCGAGTTACACCAGGAACGCACAATCCCTCCATCAGTGCTCAGACAGTTCGCAATAGGCTGAGAGAGGCTGGACTGAGGGCTTGTAGGCCTGTTGTAAGGCAGGTCCTCACCAGATATCAACAACGTTGCCTATGGGCACAAACCTACCGTCGCTGGACCAGACAGGACTGGCAAAAAGTGCTCTTCACTGACGAGTTGTGGTTTTGTCTCACCGGGGGTGATGGTCGGATTCGCGTTTATCGTCGAAGGAATGAGCATTACACCGAGGCCTGTACTCTGGAGCGGGATCGATTTGGAGGTGGAGGGTCCGTCATGGTCTGGGGCGGTGTGTCACAGCATCATCGGACTGAGTTTGTTGTCATTGCAGGCAATCTCAACGCTGTGCGTTACAGGGAAGACATCCTCCTCCCTCATGTGGTACCCTTCTTGCAGGCTCATCCTGACCTGACCCTCCAGCATGACAATGCCATCAACCATACTGCTCGTTCTGTGCATGATTTCCTGCAAGACAGGAATGTCAGTGTTCTGCCATGGCCAGCGAAGAGCTCGGATCTCAATTCCATTGAGTACGTCTGGGACCTGTTGGATCGGAGGGTGAGGGCTAGGGCCATTCCCCCCAGAAATGTCCGGGAACTTGCAGGTGCCTTGGTGGAAGAGTGGAGTAACATCTCACAGCAAGAACTGGCAAATCTGGTGCAGTCCATGAGGAGGAGATGCACTGCAGTACTTAATGCAGCTGGTGGCCACACCAGATACTGACTGTTACTTTTGATTTTGACCTCCACTTTGTTCAGGGACACATTATTCAATTTCTGTTAGTCACACGTCTGTGGAACTTGTTCAGTTTATGTCTCAGTTGTTGAATCTTATGTTTATACAAATATATACACATAAAATAAACGTAGTTGACTGTGAGAGGACGTTTCTATGTCAGAGTTATATATGTCTTGTGTCTGTGGTTACTTCTGTGGTCTATGATATACTGATGCTTAAAAAAAATCTATTGTTATAGAACGGTTCTGCTGCAAGAGGCAACCAATAAGAATCAAGGCTTCCAGAGCTCTGTCCAATCATTGAACTTATTTTTGACCAACCTGCCTAATAATACGATCAATCCAAGTGATGGACTTTCTCAAATTAACTCCAAGCAGAACTCTCAGAAGGTTTGTGGGTTTATTTTTGTGTTATTTTATCCCAACAATTGTCCCTGCTATGAACATCGTCAGTTTTCTGCAGTACATTTCTCTTGTTCTTATTGGGTGTTTGCTTTCGTTTCAGAGAGTGGTGGAGGACATAAAAAGGAAATCAGATGATGTGGGCCTAGCAGTGAAACAGTCCCGTGACTTGCAGAATGTCCTCAATGTGAGCAAAAAAATTACATCTAATCAGAGCGACCATTAAAAATGTCCATATCAGTTGAAGGGTTTTGGTCAATGTTGTTCTTAAAAGAGAAAATAAATATTCACCATGTCTCGTAGGAGTATGAGGCCAAATCTGATAAGTACCGTGGTACACTGAAAGATGTGGATGACGAAGATGCCAAAAGACGTCACACATCCGCCATGGCTGACGCTGTGCTGAAAAAGGTGTTGTGGACCTGAGAGACTGCAACAATCCTCATCCTATAGTTGACTTAATTTGCATTCAAGTTTGGGCATTGATTCAAGATCCATGATCTGACTAGAGGCTGTATGCTTCTGTTTCAGGAAAGAGCTCTACTGAACCTCTACTCAGAGGTGTCTGCAGAGAATGATCAGCTTCTCAACAAGATGGGATTGGCTAAGAACATAATTGCCCAGGTATGACATAATTAATTTGTAAAACATCAACACAGTGGTTTCTCTAATTCCTAATTAAAAAACCCACTCTAGTATAGGTTAAACTATATTGTCCACTGTTACCTGCTCTGAACAGAATGAAGAGAAGGTGAGCCAGGTGGTGGTGAAACAGCAGCGGCAGCTGCAGAGCCAGCAGAAAGACCTGGAGGAAACAGACGTTCTAAAGAGAGAGCTGGCAGATGAGATCACCAGGCGCTCCCATGCTGACAATGACCTAGCAACATACAGAAAGAGGTTTATTTCACTGAAAAGCCGTAGAGGTGTGGAACGAATGGAGGAGAGGGAAGTTGTGCAGTACTACCGTGACCCCAAACTAGAGGGTGACCTGGTGTCCCTGAAGAGTAGAATCCAAGATGAGACTATAAAACACTCTGGCACCCAGACAGAGATAAAGATTGTCAATGAGAATATCATCCGCCGGGAGACTGAGCTGACAAATGTCAAACCTAGGCTGTTGACCAAGGTGTTGACTGAGTTTGAGAGGGACCCCCAGCTTGACAAGGAGGCCACCAAGCTGAGAGAGGAGATGCGCAAGCTGGAGCAGGAGGTCCAGGTGAGAGATACAGAGACGGTCCACATGAAGACTGAGATCACAGTACTGGCACAGAAGAGACCGACTATCAAAGAGAGAGTAGTGAAAAAGGAGGTGGTGAGACTGGAGAAGGACCCGGAGATGTTGAAAGCAGTTCTGACCTTTCAGACCGAGATCTCAGAGGAGGGGTTAAGATCCAAGTCCCTCAATGATGACATATTCCGCACTAGGAGCCAAATAAACACACTTGAGAGGATCATTCCCACTATCCAGCCTAAGATTGTTACCAAGGTGCTGAAGAGGGTGGAACAGGACCCAAAACTCATTGACGAGGTTAAGACTATCCACACCAGCCTGGAAGAGGAGAACAAGATAAACAGTGATTTGATGAAGGAACTCACCAGCCTCCAGATCCGCTACAGTGAAGTGGAGAAGGTGCGGCCCAAGCTTGAGGTCAAGGAGATCATCAATGAGATCTACAGGGTGGACCCTGAGACAGAGGTGGAGCTGGTGAGGCTAAGGAAAGAGCTGTATGACTCTAATCGAAACTGCACTGATCTGGAGAAAGAAATCAACTCAGTTATGGTGGATCTTAAAACTCTGCGTTCCCAGAAACCCAAGTCAGAGTACAAGGAAGTGACCCAGGAAGTGATTAAAGAGGAGAAGAGCCCAGAGGTCATCAGGGAAATTAAGAGGTTGAACGACCAGGTTTCACTTCTGCGGGTCTCATATGACAGCACCCTGGATCTGCTGAGCCGCCTGCGCAAAGAGAGAGATGAATGGAAGGTCGAAAAGTCTAAGTTAGAGACAAAGCTTGTAAACAAAGAGGTGGTCAAATACGAAAATGACCCCCTACTGGAGAAGGAGGCTGACCGTCTGAGGAGAGATGTGAGGGAGGAAATCCAGCAACGACGCAACATGGAGGAAACCGTCTTTGACCTGCAGAACAAGTACATCATGGTGGAAAGGCAGAAACCAGAGGAGAAGATTGTGATGCAGGAAGTGGTGCGTCTTGAGAAGGATCCAAAACAACTCCTGGAGTATGAAAAGCTGAACAAGAACTTGGATGAAGAGGTTAAATCCCGTAGAAAACTGGAATTGGAAGTTCGACAGTTGAGAGCCCTGGTTGAGGAGAAAGAGAGAAACTTGGCACTGATGGACGACCGGCAAAAGAAAATCCAAGTAGAAACAGAGCTTAGACAGATCAAATCTCGCATCCTTGAGCTTGAAAATACCCCTCAACCCATTGCGGAGAAGATCATTATTGAGGAAGTCCTCAAAGTGGAGAGAGACCCCAAGCTTGAGAAACTAACCAGTGGCTTACGCACAGACATGAATAAGGAGGAAACCAACATCAGTCGGTTGGAAAGAGACATCCGAAACCTGAAGATCAAGTTGGACATCCTGCGCAAGGAAAAGTCCATTGAAAAGACTGTATATAAAGAGGTGATTCGGGTGGAGAAGGACCAGAATGTGGAGGCTGAAAGGGACCATCTCAGAGATCTAGTGTTGCAGGAAAGAAGTTCCAGACGGGATCAAGAAGATGACATCCAGAGGCTTAATACCAAAGTGACCCGGCTCCAGACCACAAAGTCAAGCACCTCTCATGAAGAAACAAGCATCACCCTCAATAGAGATTCCCTGATGAGAGAGAAGGAAAATCTCCTCAAAACACTGAAGACTTTGGAGTCTGAGAAACATGATTTAAGCATATCGTTCCAGCTGCAATCCAAGCTGATGAGTGAGAGAAACCAGATAAACATGCAAAGGGGCTTCAAGATGGATTCTGAGGTACAACGTCTAGAGAAGGACATCCTGGATGAAAAAGACCGGATACACCAAAAGGAGACCTACATTATGGAGCTGCAGAACAATCTTAAGAAAGAGGACCACTCTGAAACACACACCAGAGAGACCAACCTCTCCACTAGAATCAGCATCCTTGACCCCGAGACTGGCAAAGACATGTCACCATATGATGCCTATTTAGAGGGCCTGATTGACCGCAACAAGTACATCCACCTTCAGGAGCTAGAATGTGACTGGGAGGAGATCACCTCAGTGGGTCCAGATGGGGAGACCTCAATTCTGCAGGATCGCAAGAGTGGAAAGCAGTTCTCTGTCAGGAATGCTCTAAAGGATGGCCGCTTGACACAGTCCGATCTGCACCGCTACAAGGAGGGTAAAATGCCTATCTCAGAATTTGCTCTCCTGGTCGCTGGGGATTCCAGACCAAAGCCTTACATTGGTCCAATCGCAACCCCAAGGACACCGACATCTTCTTTGAGCACAATGCCATCATCACTAAGGTCTTCCTACTCAAGTCTCACAAACAATAGATACGGCAGCAATAGCAACCTGAATATTTCTAGCGGTGATGAGCTCTTCCCAATCTCTGGTGTGCTGGACTCCACCAACAACAGCCGTATGTCTGTACGTAGTGCCCTGACTCGAAACCTTATTGACCCAACCACAGCCCAGAAGCTCCTGGAGGCACAGGCAGCCACGGGTGGCATCGTCGACCTCAACAGAAAGGACAAGTTCTCTGTTCACAAAGCAGTTGAGCTGGGTCTCATTGACAAAAGTCACATGCATCTGCTGCTGAATGCTCAGAAGGCCTTCACTGGAGTGGAGGATCCTGTGACCAAGGAGCGTCTCGCAGTAGGGCAAGCGGCTGAGAAAGGCTGGATACCTCAGGATAGTGCCATAAGGTACATGGAAGCACAGTACCTGACTGGGGGGCTGGTGAATCCCCATAAAGCTGGTCGCATCAGTGTCCAAGATGCTCTTAACACCAAGATAATCGACAGCACAGTAGCCAAGAACCTCCAAGACAAGTCTGCCCACACCAAAGAGTTGATTGACCCCATCACGAAAGAGAAGATCTCGTACAAGGAGGCAATGGATCGCTGCAAAAAAGATGTCACTACAGGGCTCTTGCTGCTCCCTGCAGCCTCCAGCGGTGACTCCAAAGATGCACCATCATACTCCAACTATCGATTCCCTGGCTCCTACAGCCAAGTCTAGACATGTGGCAGACACACATGCCAGATCTAGAGAGATGCTACAGCTCCAGATGCTAAATAGAAATAGAAATTCACATCACAACAACACAAACACATGTTCTTATGATGTCTTTATGGTAAAGGTAGAACATTTGTATAGTTCTGATTGTTGAAGTCAGAAAATGTCTAGGTGGTACTGTACACATTTACCTGTTCTTTATTGATGCTATGATTCTCAAGAGTTGCTGTACACATAATTTAAATTGTTTGGCGAAGAGCTTTCTTTGATTTGTTTTTCAGTATTGTGAGAGCCATTTCTTCCAATAAACTTAAAAATAAGCACTCATTATTAAATTATTCAAAACAAACGTTGGTCTCTGTGTATGATTACTCCTATATGATGGTGGTAATTGTTGAAGTTCAAGTTGTTTATTTGTCACATGGACAGGAACACACTGTGGTGTACTGTACACAGTACAGGGACATTCTTACTTGCATGTTCACCTCTAAACAATGCGACAATAATAGAAAAAGTTAAAAACAAATAAAATAAAAATTGAACTCAAAGGAATAAAAATACAAAAATTAGCAGGAAAATGACTTCAAGGATGCTCAGGGATTAGCCTTTCATGGAATAGTATTGTCTTTTCAGTAATGGAAGTGGCCCCCCTCTTTCCTGGTGTTTAGTGTGCTGCCCACTGTCAATTTCACTTCTGTGACCCAGCTGAGACTACATGATAACATGAGGATCTCCGTGTTTTGATATTCTCACGAGATGGCAAGGTAGCATGCTAATGCAATACACAGTGGATTTAATCTGGAGAGTTTCTGTGCTGCTGTGTGTCCAACCGGAACGGGATGTTATGCCAGTAAATAAGGATCTACAGATGTAAATGTCCCTCCCCTTGTCCTGGTGAGGGGTGAAAGGTGTTGTGGGCACTGGTGAGAGTCCTCTCTGATGGGATGTCTAGTAAACAGATTAGTTGGTTACAGACAGGGCTTTATGGGATTACTGGACATGAGCCTGCCTGGGGGAGGAAGTGGCCCCCTCCTGTAAATGGGGTCGTAAAATGAGGTTGTAAAATGAGTGACCTGGTGCCATAACTGGTTAAAATGATATAGGGATTAAAAACAGAAAGATTACAAAACAGCCTAGCTGTGAGAATAATGCATTTGATGGTGAATGGTGAATTTGTCCATTAGGTCCAAATGTTTTATTGTATTTTGCACTGGTTGGTAAAATGACTTACTGTGGTTCCATGCTGAGGTAGATGATCCCTAAATTCCAAAATTGAGAAAAATCCATCAAGCAACAACTTGAATGCCCTGGGTGGCAGATTGATCATTGTAATACTGTTCTTTTAAACAGCAGTCAAAGGTCTAAGGGACCACTTTGTTGATTTGTCCATGCTGTCTGAATAACTGTCATGACTGAAACGACACAAATTATGGTATACATTATTACGACAACTCACTCATTCACTAGCGGTAAGGAAGATGGTGTGGCATGGAATCGTCCGTCCACCTCAATGAAAATACAGTAAGTATCACGACTCAGGAGAAGACCCAGATGCAGACAGTTCGAAGTAACAAAACTTTATTACAAAAACAGGGGGCAGGCAAACGACAGGTCAAGCAGAGGTCAGCAATCCAGAGCAGAGTCCAAAACGTACAGAATGGCAGGCAGTGTCACGTTGGTATAAAGGGATCGGGAGACAGGAGCAGGAATGCGTAATAGTTTTTTTTTACAGCGTGCCATGTAAAGACAAATTACAGCGTGCCATGTAAAGACATGGGGGCGAAGACCAAACAAACACGTATGCAAAACAGGGTTGAAACCCAAACAAAAGAGCGAGGAGTACCTTGAATAAATACACCGGGGTGAGACCCGTAACATACACTCACACAATGATACCACACGGGACGAAACCTGTAATCTGCACAATACAAGCGGCACGAAGCCAAAACACAGCACAGGTACTCACACGACCAACGGACATTGGAACAATAATCAACAGCCCAATGGTGTGAACCAAAGGGCACATTTATACAATTACAATCAGGGAAATGGGGACCAGGTGTGCGTAATGACACAGTTCCGGAGGGATCTGTGACAGGCAGGCTCATGGCAAGCAGAGGTCAGTTATCCAGGGTAGTGTCACAAGGTACAGAACAGCAGGCAGAATGGTCAAACCAGGAAAACAGGGACTACAGCAAAAACAGGAGTATGGGAAAACCGCTGGTATGCTCGACAAGACGAACTAGCAATAGACAAACAGAGAACAAAGGTATAAATACACTGGGGATAATGGGAAAGATGGGCGACATCTGAGGGGGTGGAGACAAGCACAAAGACAGGTGAAAGAAATCAGGGTGTGACAGTAAGTTGTTTTCAGTCATTGTAAACAAAGCATAATGAATGACGAAAGTAATTGCAGGCCCTTTTGTATTGCTGTGTGATTATTGCCATAATGCCATACCACGGTCTTTGGCACTGATCCTGTGTCCACTGCACACAAGAGGAAGCATTTGCACCACTCTGTTTCCACTGTTGGGATGAATAGGCGTCACTGACACCTGTCTTTCATTTAATACAATTTAGTGCCGCTCACGCTTCTAACACTGATGGCTGGGTGAGTCGACCTTCATTCATTGCCGTGACCTCAGCAAACACATCATACAGCAGCACTCCTCACTAACGGCTAGAAAATATCCCAACACTATTACATCCAGAGCAGCAAGGGGAAATGCACGCATTTCTAACCAAAAGGATGGAATTAGGTGATCTGTGGGTAGAATTCATTCAAACACACCATAGCAGTGTTTACATGGCTTTGTTGACATGTATGGTGGTGGTTGTCTCCCCTTTGTAGATGGGATTTAAAGAATTTGTCATGATAAAATTTTAGGATGAAAAATCGGATCATGTTATAATTGAGCTTACTTTGTAGATTTGGTTGTAAATAAATGAGTGAGGGGAGTTTATTTCCTTGTGCCAGATTTACCCCTCCGTGTGGGTTCAGTTGTTCACCTGGCAGGTTTGTGGATGAAGACTGACAGGGTGACAGTATGCCTTATTTGAGAAAAATGTACTCTGGAAGGCTTTGCCTTCTCTCCAATAAATACCACCTTGAGAGAGATTATCAATTTAAGCAGGTGTAATAATACACAATGTAAAAAGACAACACTAATATATGGCAGTCAGTGCTTTATTTCCACTGAATTCCAAAATATTACTATTTCACCCTCACCCAAACTCACAGTCAGGAATTATAACAATCTGTAACTTTCAATTTGAGTCAAAAGTTAGCCCCTGCACTTTACATTTTTGTCACATACAGTTAGTGCATTCATCTTAAAATAGCTAGATGGGACAACCACAGAGGTGGAAGAACGGAGCACTCGGGTTGGGGTGTAGGGTTTGAGCATAGCCTGAATGTAGGGAGAAGCAGTTCCTCTTGCTTTTCTGTAGGCTAGTACCATGGTCTTGTAGTGGATACGAGCTTCGACTGGAAGCCAGTGGAGCGTGCCGAGGAGAATGGTGACATGGGAGAACTTGGGAAGGTTGAACTACAGGCAGGCTGTGGCATTCTGGATAAGTTGCAGGGGTTTGATGGCACAAGCGGGGAGCCCAGCCAACACAGCGAGTTGCAGTAGTCCAGACGGGAGATGACAAGTGAATGGATTAGGACCTATGCCGCTTCCTGTGTGCGGTAGGGTCATACTCGATGGATGTTGTAGAGCATGAATCTGAAGGAGCGAGTCGCTGCTTTGATGTTTGCAGAGAACGACAGGGTGTTGTCCAGGGTCACACCAAGATTCTTTGCACTATGGGAGGGGGACACTGTAAAGTTGTCAACCGTGATGGAGATGTCTTGGAAGGGCTGGCCTTCCTTGGGAGGAAGAGCAGCTTCGTCTTGTCAAGGTATAGCTTGAGGTGGTGGGCCGACATCCAAGCTGAGATATCTGCCAGGCATGCAAAGATGCGTGTCGCCACCTGGGTGTCAGAAGGGGGAAAGAGAAAAGTAGTTGAGTGTCATCCGCATAACAGTGATAGGAGAGACCATGTCAGGATATGACGGAGCCGAGTGGCTTGGTGTATAGAGAGAAAAGGAGAGGGCCTCGAACCGAGCCCTGGGGGACACCAGTAGTGAGAGTATGTGGTGCAGACACAGATCCTCTCCACGTCACCTGGTAGGAGCGGCTTGTCAGGTAGGATGCAATCTAAGAGTGTGCAGAGCCTGAGACGCCCAGCCCTGAGAGGAAGGAGAGGAGGATCTGATGGTTCACTGTGTTAAAGGCAGTGGACAGATCTAGGAGGAGGATGAGAACAGAGGAGAGAGAGTCAGCTTTGGCAGTGAGGAGAGCCTCACTGATACAGACGAGAGCAGTCTCAGTTGAGTAACCTGTCTTGAAGCCTGACTGACATTCTGAGAGAGCTAGCAAGAGAGTTGGTCAGAGACAGCACGCCCAATTGTTTTGGAAAGAAAAGAAAGAAGGGATACCAGTCTATAGTTTTTGATGTCAGAGTGGTCAAGGGTTTCTTGAGGAGGGGAGCGACTCTGGACATTTTTAAGTCAGAGGGGAGGCAGCCAGTGGTCAGGGATGAGTTGATGAGGGAAGTGAGGAACGGGAGAAGGTCTCCATAGAGATGGTCAGGAAAAGGGAGGAGGGGATGGGTTGATCGGGCAGTTTGTCGGGTGGCCGGATCTCACTAGTCTCAGGATTTTATCTGGAGAGAGAGGGGAGAAAGAGGTTAAGGCTTAGCGTAGTTGTTCTATGTCAGTGGGACCAATAGACTCACTAGGCTGAGTGAATGAGGAGCTGATGTCATCAACCTTGTTTTCAAAGTGGTTGACAAAGTCGTCTGCAGAGAGGGATGAGGAAGGGGTGGAGGATTAAGGAGGAAGGAGAAGGTGGAAAAGAGTTTCCTAGGGTTAAAGGAAGAAGCTTGAAATTTGGAGTGATAGAAAGTGACTTTCGCAGCGGATACAGAGGAAGAAAATGTAGAGAGGAGGGAGTGAAAGGATGATAGGTCCTCCGTAAGTTTAGCTTTCCTCGATTTTTGCCCTGCTCTGTATGCTCGCAATGATTTTCTCAGCAATGGAACCGGAGGGGAGGGCTGAGCTGGCCGGGAGGAAAGGGGACAGTACGAGTCATAAGATACGGAAAGGGAGGAAAGTAGGGTTGAAGAGGCAGAATCAGGAGACAGGAAGGAGAAGGATTTAGCAGAAGGAAGAGATGATAGGATAGATGAGGATAGAGTAGTGGAAGAGAGAGAGTGAAGATTGCGACGGCGCATGCCCATCTGGGTAGGGGCTGAGTGGGTTGGGTCGGAGGAGGAGAGGGAGACAGAAAAGGAAAGGAAACCAAACAGTGATCTGAGACCTGGAGGGGGGTTGCAGTGAGATTAGTAAGCGAACAGCCTCGTAAGGATTAGGTCAAGCGTATTGCCTGCCTTGTGAGTGGGAGGGGTACGGGAAAGGGTGAGGCCAGAAGAGGCAAGGAGGGGAAAGAAAGAGATGGAAAGAAATGAACCGAAGGTAGACGTAAATAGGTTGAAGTCGCCTGGAGATATCAGGAGTCCTCTAGCTATAGATTGAAAGCTGCTGTCCAGTAGTCTTTCCTGTCCAGTAGCTGGCCATGTTCACGCAAGCTTTAGTTCTGGGTTGTGACAAATGTTAGGCTGCGTTTACACAGGTAGCCCAATTTGGATCTTTTCCCACTTATTGGACCAATAATTTGGCAAAAGATCCGAATTTGGCTGCATGTGTAAACACAGCCAAAGTATGAATATGATGTTGTGTATTCTTATGAATAAATATATACTGCTCAAAAAAATAAAGGGAACACTTAAACAACACAATGTAACTCCAAGTCAATCACACTTCTGTGAAATCAAACTGTCCACTTAGGAAGCAACACTGATTGACAATACATTTCACATGCTGTTGTGCAAATGGAATAGACAACAGGTGGAAATGATAGGCAATTAGCAAGACACCCCCAATAAAGGAGTGGTTCTGCAGGTGGTGACCACAGGCCACTTCTCAGTTCCTATGCTTCCTGGCTGATGTTTTGGTCATTTTTGAATGCTGGCGGTGCTTTCACTCTAGTGGTAGCATGAGACGGAGTCTACAACCCACACAAGTGGCTCAGGTAGTGCAGCTCATCCAGGATGGCACATCAATGCGAGCTGTGGCAAGAAGGTTTGCTGTGTCTGTCAGCGTAGTGTCCAGAGCATGGAGGCGCTACCAGGAGACAGGCCAGTACATCAGGAGACGTGGAGGAGGCCGTAGGAGGGCAACAACCCAGCAGCAGGACTGCTACCTCCACCTTTGTGCAAGGAGGAGCAGGAGGAGCACTGCCAGAGCCCTGCAAAATGACCTCCAGCAGGCCACAAATGTGCATGTGTCTGCTCAAACTGCCAGAAACAGACTCCATGAGGGTGGTATGAGGCCCCGACGTCCACAGGTGGGGGTTGTGCTTACAGCCCAACACCGTGCAGGACGTTTGGCATTTGCCAGAGAACACCAAGATTGGCAAATTCGCCACTGGCACCCTGTGCTCTTCACAGATGAAAGCAGGTTCACACTGAGCGCATGTGACAGACGTGACAGAGTCTGGAGACGCCATGGAGAACGTTCTGCTGCCTGCAACATTTTCCAGCATGACCGGTTTGGTGGTGGGTCAGTCATGGTGTGGACTGGCATTTCTTTGGGGGGCCGCACAGCCCTCCATGTGCTTGCCATAGGTAGCCTGACTGCCATTAGGTACCGAGATGAGATCCTCAGACCCCTTGTGAGACCATATGCTGGTGCGGTTGGCCCTGGGTTCCTCCTAATGCAAGACAATGCTAGACCTCATGTGGCTGGAGTGTGTCAGCAGTTCCTGCAAGAGGAAGGCATTGATGCTATTGACTGGCCCGCCCGTTCCCCAGACCTGAATCCAATTGAGCACATCTGGGACATCATGTCTCACTCCATCCACCAACGCCACGTTGCACCACAGACTGTCCAGGAGTTGGCGGATGCTTTAGTCCAGGTCTGGGAGGAGATCCCTCAGGAGACCATCCGCCACCTCATCAGGAGCATGCCCAGGCGTTGTTGGGAGGTCATACAGGCACGTGGAGGCCACACACACTACTGAGCCTCATTTTTACTTGTTTTAAGGACATTACATCAAAGTTGGATCAGCCTGTATTGTGGTTTTCTACTTTAATTTTGAGTGTGACTCCAAATCCAGACCTCCGTGGGTTGATAAATTGGATTTCCATTGATTATTTTTGTGTGATTTTGTTGTCAGCACATTCAACTATGTAAAGAAAAAAGTATTTAATAAGATTATTTCATTCATTCAGATCTAGGATGTGTTATTTTAGTGTTCCCTTTATTTTTTTGAGCAGTGTAGTTAAATTAGTCAATACTAAATGTCATTATTATACTGAAGTCATCCAAATTGAACATGCTCAGAAAGTTAATACATTATCATCTTTATTATATTTTTAATAACAAAAACAGTACAAAAACATATTTATTAAAGATATGATTGGATTCAAGGGTAAGACAGGTTCTGGTGGAGTAAGAGAATATATTACATGGTTTGATTTACACTCTGCACATATGACCCAAAGGGAAATGAATAGACAAACAGTTTCAGTAACAAATTAATCCAAATTGGTGTGAATGTAGCCTACTTTTCTCATTGTATGAAAACGGGCTTGTTAAGTCACTAGATCTACTGGCAGTCCAATGAAAGGATCCTCTTGTAAATCCTCAGACGTTTACAGTATACCTAATGCCCACTAATAGAGATAAGGAGGCACGGTTGAGCTGCTAAAGCCTGGTAGTCAGTGACGTCAGTCCATATACCGTCAGAGAGGAGGGGCTTGCAACCCAAACCTTCAGACAAAACTTACAATAAATAAAACGGGAACATTTGCAGGAAAAATATAATCTCACACAGACAGAAGTCACACAATATTTGTTCTAACATCCATTAGCATGTAGCTAGTTAACGTTGAAGTATTCACATATGAAATAACGTTAGGTATCTGAAATTAAAACATTGTAATAAAGCTTAAAGACTCCCTGCATTGGTCATGCATGTATGGTGTGCACTTTAGACTACCATCTTAGATATAAATGTAAATGTTTCCATCACTTTATTTTACATCATAGTTGATATGTACAGCAGGCATCTAATATCTTACTCAGTTAAAAAAGGATTTACACATCAGCAGACTCAGGCTCAGTCCTCTGAGTCTGTTCCTCCAATAACAATGCAGACTCACTCCTCTGAATCGGTTCCTCCAATAATAACACAGACTTAAGCCTCTGAGTCTGTTCCTCCAATAATAACGCAGTCTGAGGAAAACCAATAGCTTCACTGTTGCGCCGCATCAGGGCATGGCCCCTCACAGGGTACTGCATCTCTGTGAAGGTCAGTGATGCCACCGTGATGGAACAGCGGCCCTGCACCTTGAAGCCAGACTTCTGGTAGAAGGGAACCAGGAAGTCCTCGCACATGAGCACTGCACGGCGCACATAGGGCAGGCAGCGTAGGTACTGCAGGTAGCGCCACATCAGGATAGGGCCCTTTCCCTGCTGCCGGAAGGTCCGGTGGACCGCCAGCACATGGATATGAACTGTGGAACCTTTGGGCTTGTGAAGACTTAGGGCGTCCTGCAGCAAAGGAAAAATGCAAATGTAGCTCAAGTAGAGTTCATTCAATAATATGTATGGTGATGTAATACAGAGCACCTGATTTCGAAAAACTATCAGTGAGCTAATAAAAACACAGTAAGATATAGAGTAAATGACCTATGAATCAATAGGAAATGATATAACATCATAGAAGGTGTCTTACTAGGGTGAGTCTGTCCTGGTCCCATTGGGACCCAATGATGAAGGCTACTAGTCTCCCCTCCTCAAACCAGCCCATGGACAGCTCTGGACACAGCGTGAGGAAATGACGCACCTCATCAAGGTGGAGCGGGCAGTCTCCTGACACAGAGATAAAGGCTGGCGGAGGAAAAGAGAGACACACGTTTTCATAATCTTTGGACTCACTGTATTTAAGAATGCCAAGGCGGATCCGTATCAGTGCATTAAACCTATAACAAGGGATTAATACAAAGTGTTATGGAAATCAAGAGACAGACTAGTGCGCCCAGTCAACGAGAGAGGCTGTTGGCACGAGTTTTACGCGCGACTTGAGTACCCCTGATAACGCTCATACATTGTATATTCGTGCCATTAATTCATAACACATAATACATACACACATTTATAACTGAATCTATGGACAACTTACCCTCTTTCTCAATTTCGAACACGCTGATGGCATCTTGCGTGTTGAGCGGTCGGAACTCGCTTGCTGGCAGTGTGTGTCTTCTTTGGCGCCCAGGAGAAACAGAAGGGGATAGTCGCGGTTTCAGGAAAGGCAGGGCGCCCACTAGTGACATTTTACAATTGTTATAACTCCAGTTGGATTACTTCGATATTATTCTGTTCCTTCTATTGTTGTTTGTTTGCACAAGTCTTCTCTCTTGTCTGTTACACGAAGGTTAATCTTCAGTTTCCTCCTCTTGTTGGGACAGCCTGTGCACAGATGACCAAGAGGGAGTAGAATCCGTATTTATAGGATGTGGTCCATGTAGATGTGAGTCATTTTACCATTTAGAATATGAATAGTACGACGTCGGTGCTCATGAATGAAATAATAGAATTTGGAGCGAGGGAGAGCAATTAACTAGAACCAGAAATTAAGCGACCTGAGGTCAGCTGCTTTACGCACAAATGGCAGTGTTGTGACAACCTGTTTATTAATTGCCTAGAGAATTAATGTAACACAGAATAGAGAATTAACACACTGAATGTAATGCATTTACAATATGTTTTTTCCTCTGCCATTCGATATTTGATTGCCATCATGTGCAGATACTCATATGCAAATACTCTGAAATGATATGGTAACCGACAAGAGCACTGTAACTGAAAATAACTTTGCTTTACTTACCTGATGCAATCTCATCCGAACACTCTCTACCTGCCTTATTGTCTTATCTTACCCTCTCTTTATCTCCTCCCTCCTCTCTCTCTTGCGTGCCCTGAAAGACGTCCACCTCTTCATTATAAAGCCAGTGATTATTACTATGTCACATGACAGATTATAGAAATTGTTTCCACAACTCGGCGTATTAGCTTCTATCGTCATCCCTTGAGTTTGACTGACACATGGCAAAGTGGATATTCTCCTGTATATTTGGGAGATATAGTAGGCATGGAGTAATTGTGGTCAACTCTTGCTCCAGCCAAGTTCTCTATGCCGGTCTCCTTAGTAAAGGCCTACAAATGATAGTATTTAGTGGTTACTCTCTCAGCAGGTGGATATTTAGAATGGGTATCCATGGTTAGAGGGAGAGAAGCTATCAGCAGTATTGACATTGGAACACTGCTATCATAAAGATAAGATTAGTCTGGTCCTAAAATAACAACTATAATACACCCTCAAATACACAACACCTGTAATGGACAATATTAACCACCGGATTATCCTTTTCACTTTATAAAAACTAAAAAGACAATTAACATTGTTAATGCTCTCTGGAAAAGATGGTTGCTAATGATGAACAAGACAGAACTCTTGAAGCATTTGGGGATTTTATTACCATTCAGACAGTCGATACAGCCTGATTCATGTATTTAGTTGTGGTTCTTACTAAATGAAACACTGGAAAAATATAGATCTCTCTCCTACACGGGAATGATGACATAAAAAAATGACATGAATGCAATGAGAAGACTACAGCAGTATTTGAATATTAATAAAAGTAGTATGATGTAGTCACTCCACAGTCCACCCTACCTGCCAAGGGTACAGGACAGAGAAGATAACAGTACTATGATGTAGTCACTCCACAGTCCACCCTACCTGCCAAGGGTACAGGACAGAGAAGATAACAGTACTATGATGTAGTCACTCCACAGTCCACCCTACCTGCCAAGGGTACAGGACAGACAAGATAACAGTACTATGATGTAGTCACTCCACAGTCCACCTTACCTGCCAAGGGTACAGGACAGACAAGATAACAGTACTATGATGTGGTCACTCCACAGTCCACCCTACCTGCCAAGGGTACAGGACAGACAAGATAACAGTACTATGATGTAGTCACTCCACAGTCCACCCTACCTGCCAAGGGTACAGGACAGACAAGATAACAGTACTATGATGTAGTCACTCCACAGTCCACCTTACCTGCCAAGGGTACAGGACAGACAAGATAACAGTACTATGATGTGGTCACTCCACAGTCCACCCTACCTGCCAAGGGTACAGGACAGAGAAGATAACAGTAGTTCAACACAATTGCAATTACTCCACTCAGATGTGTTGAGAGCGGTTGTTTTTTGTACATATTACATAACAGTCACTAGGGTCAGCCAAGGTCAGCAATGGATGTCCGCTTGTCTGTTCGGTTGAGGAGAGATGATACTCAGTATACACAGTCTAGCATGAGCTACCATACCTGAGGTGATTCAAATGCAGGGTTTTGATATTCAGATGGAAATATGATAAGTGATTGTAGTTTAACTCAAAATGGCTCGTAATTGTTTTCATAATCTGGATACCAGTATGCTAGTGAATCAATGCACCCAAACATACAAAGAATGAAAGTGAGTTATCATAAGATTTTATACAGTACTACTGTTGTACCATAGAAACAAATGTGCAAGTACTTTGTCAGAACTTCCACCACTTGCACTGCAATGACTGGTTAAGGTAAATCCACTAGGGGGACCCCTCACACTGCATAAAGAGCAGTGAGGCGTCCCAGAACGGCCACATTGAAATCATTTGCATAGCTAATCTCTCAATTTGGATATGTGCTTTTACATGTGTATGCATGGTCTATGACCTTGTCAATACCACCAGCAGAGCCTGACAAATGAGGATTAGGCAGGTAGATAGGTGTGTATGGGGTAAAATGTACAGTACAGTATGTTTAATATTATTATAATAAATAATTTATCCTGCCTCAAGTCACTTTCTCTTAATCCCTGCCTAGATTTACCTATCTACCTCAATTCTCTAGTATCTCTGTACGTTGTAAATGTGGTACTGACACTGTATATAGCTTCCTCTCTTCTTTCTTATTTCTCGTGTTTTTCCCCTTGTTTTTTTTCTTATTAATTATACTTTATATAAATATATGTATTGTAGGGCTTTCAAGGTAAGCATTTCACTGTACTTGTGCATGTGACAAATAAAACTTGAACTTTTATTTATCTAAAGGCATATCAAAGTCAGGTACAGGCACAGAAATGGAAGATTGAAATCAGATTGGGAGAAGTTAATATCACATCTGCAGTCAGCATACCATTTTAAGCATCCTTTTAGATTCATTATACAGTACAGTATTAAAACCATTCCACCCATATCACATTTTGAGTAAAACCAAACCAAGTGTGTGCTCTAGGATTAGTTAAACCAGTAATTGTTATATCTCAGGGCTGAACCCGACCTGGCATGAACTGGTGTGAGGAGAACTGATGATAACGCTCACATTTGCGCTTGTCTCTGCTCCAGTGCACTAATGCTCATCATCTCCACCCTGACAAGAAAAGGGCCCCAGCAGAGAGCACAGCACTCTGGCCTGGTCGCTCCAACTCTTATTGATCGAGTCAATGTGCAAAACCCACTGACCCATGCAGTGCTGCGTAGTGCAAAACCCTGTTTCCCTTCTTAGTGTGTGCTTGGACAGAAAACAACAGAAATATTTATATTATTTTATCTACAATAAAACTGTTCATAAAAATCGACAATGGTGCTGTATCTTCTTCAACTGCTTGTAGTTCTATCAGCTAGTATTTTATATTCACACATAAAGCTTCAGAATAAGGACACATTAGGTGTTGATGGCTCCAAAATCTTGTGAAGGAGGAGGGAGTACAATCTTAACACAGCTAGAAGAAAGGGATCATATGTAGCAGACGAGACCATCCCCCTCCTTGCTAAGTGCTCCAGATCTGAAAGGGAGTGTCAAGCCTGTGTGTTTGTGTGTGTGTCAGGAAGGAGGTGGTCCAAGAAGCATGTTGGCTAGAGCTGCAGCAGCAGCAGGGTAGGAGCAGGACGAGATATATAAGAAGGTAACCTCAGCTGGCCAGGTTCCTGAACCTCCAGGCTGCTTTAACACAACCTCACTAGCACCTAACCCCTTCCACCCCATCCATTAAACATAGAGGTAAAGTGGAGGTTTTCACTGATGAGAGAGAAGAGTAACCTAATATCATTGGCGGAGGTCTACAATGCTGCATTCTCCCACGTTGTGCTTCTCCATAGAAAACCTACATCCATGACTCGTACAGTATATCCTGAGGGGGGAAGGCCTTGATGTCAGGCCCGTGTCTCATCCTCCACAGAATGATTACCCCGGGGCTAGATAGCGGGCGTAGAGCTGGTTGCCTGCCACATCCTCGCGGGACAGAAGAATGTGCTTCTCTTCACGTGTGTCACACTTATTAAGTCAGACAGCGGAGCACACAAGGTACTCCTCAGCCGTGGGCCCCTCCCTACTAAACACACCGCTCACAACACACTATCATACACACACTCTCATACACACACTCTTAGCTGAGACCAGCCAGCTGCAAGAACATGCATGACTTTGACCCTGAATGAAGCATGGAGAGGAAAGGGATGGATCTCTAAAAAACAGGACACAGAGATAGATACTGAATGTATCTGTAGAAAAAAAGAGGGGGGATTTTCCAAAGGCTGATATAACGTCTTTGGCACTTTGTATATACAGTAGACTGAGTAAGAAAGGGAGTGAGAAGTCAGAACTGTGGGGAGGACAGACGCTCTGAGTAGATTCTCAGCCTGAGATGAGCCTGGCGATTCCTTCATGAACCTGGGCCTGTACTGGCCCGTACTCCACCATCTCCCCGTCCACAGTGATCGCTCCCTCGGGGGACAGAGGCTCCAGGCGAAAGGCCTTCACCCTCTCATACACAAGGTGTGGGCAGCCAATAGCCAGGTGGCCCCCCTTCTCCATGGTCATGAAGAGTGTGAGCAGGGCTAGCCTGGAGATGCCTGCACGCACATACAACAGGTGGATGAAGCCGTCGTCTGCTGCGGCCCCAGGGGCGGCAAACAGGTCCTCAGCCAAGTGGGACTGGAACATGGCCAATACCAGTACAAAGTCTTCCTCATTCACTACTGTCCAATGCTCAGGCACCGGCTGCTCCAGGTCTGCTAGGAGCGAGTCAGGAGGCCCCTTCTGGTTGACTGGTTGGGGCTCGGTCCTCATGGTTGTGATGGCAATGTTGGAGGAGTTGTGGGCGGTGTTGTGATTGGAGCTTGTGCTGTGGTTGTGGCGAGAGTTCTGATTGGGGGAGCTGTTGGGCCCACAGGGTAGAGAGGAGCAGAGGGAGGAGTTCTGGGGTGTGAAGGGAGGAGCAGGCAGGTATGCCAGCCTACCCTGATATACCTTGAGGGAGGCCAGGCGCATCAGCGTACCCACCAGGAATCGCATGGGGCCAACGAGGCGGTACTTCTCGCTCTCGATGTCGACGTCGGCCACGAAGCCCCAGGCCAGGGAGAGGAAGGAGAAGATGCGCTGGCTGGAGGCCATTTGGACAGAGACCAGGTCCAGCCGAGTCACCAGGCCTTTACACAGCAGGAAGCCACAGCTCAGCAGCAGCTCCTTACCCCAGGCCGGGGGAGACCTGCAGGGAGTAGCAGTCAGCTCACAGTAGACTGAGGCAGTTAGGTATCAGTCTGTGGTTCAATTGAGCCGGAGCTACTCCTTCACTCAAAAGTAATGACCCTAACCCTAACCCTAACTCTAGAATGGTAATACATTGTACTTACAGCAGTAACCCTAACCCTAACTCTAGAATGGTAATACATTGTACTTACAGCAGTAACCCTAACCCTAACTCTAGAATGGTAATACATTGTACTTACAGCAGTAACCCTAACTCTAGAATGGTAATATATTGTACTTACAGCAGTAACCCTAACCCTAACTCTAGAATGGTAATATATTGTACTTACAGCAGTAACCCTAACCCTAACTCTAGAATGGCAATACATTGTACTTACAGCAGTAACCCTAACCCTAACTCTAGAATGGTAATATATTGTACTTACAGCAGTAACCCTAACTCTAGAATGGTAATACATTGTACTTACAGCAGTAACCCTAACCCTAACTCTAGAATGGTAATACATTGTACTTACAGCAGTAACCCTAACTCTAGGATGGTAATACATTGTACTTACAGCAGTAACCCTAACCCTAGAATGGTAATACATTGTACTTACAGCAGTAACCCTAACTCTAGAATGGTAATACATTGTACTTACAGCAGTAACCCTAACTCTAGAATGGTAATATATTGTACTTACAGCAGTAACCCTAACTCTAGAATGGTAATACATTGTACTTACAGCAGTAACCCTAACTCTAGAATGGTAATACATTGTACTTACAGCAGTAACCCTAACTCTAGAATGGTAATACATTGTACTTACAGCAGTAACCCTAACCCTCGCCATAACCCTAACCCTAGGTTCATGTCCACAAGCCGGTTAAATCCTAATCCCATTGTTTTAAAGTCACTGTCCAGTGAAAATCTCACTTTTAAATTCATATTCTGCTAACTCATACCCAAATAATGTTGTTGACTCGTCTTATACTCGTTTTTGTGGCCAAAGTATAACTTGGAGAAAAACTCAAACTGACCATTTCAAAAATGCTTGCTATCTCCTCATAGAGTATGATGTCATACTCCTGAGGAGGATGAGCTGGCCAATCAGCAGTCTAGAGGAGGATGAGCTGGCCAATCAGCAGTTTACTCACATTAATATTAATGACCAGTACACTGTACACCCACACCATTCTGTTGTTGGGGTATGCCCACACCATTCCAACACAGAAAAGCTGCTTTTTAACATTCTTAATTACAATTTTTTTGGAAGGAACACTATTTAACTCATATTGTAATTAATTATAGGTCATATTTCATAGAGATCTGGAAACACTGGACAGTTACAGTACTTTAAACATAACCATCTGCACTGTCGGACTGTAAGATAATGGGGTTAGGGTTGAACTGGGTGCGGACATGAAGCTAGGGTAAGGGTTGTGGCTAGGGTAAGGGTTGTGGCTAGGGTAAGGGTTGTGGCTAGGGTAAGGGTTGTGGCTAGGGTAATGTTTGTGGCTAGGGTAAGGGTTGTGGCTAGGGTAATGTTTGTGGCTAGGGTAATGTTTGTGGCTAGGGTAAGGGTTGTGGCTAGGGTAAGGGTTGTGGCTAGGGTAAGGGTTGTAGCTAGGGTAATGTTTGTGGCTAGGGTAATGTTTGTGGCTAGGGTAAGGGTTGTGGCTAGGGTAATGTTTGTGGCTAGGGTAAGGGTTGTGGCTAGGGTAAGGGTTGTAGCTAGGGTTAGCTTGGTTCGGGTTGAACAGGGGTGTTAGGGTTAGGGTTGTTTATAGGTTGCAAAGCTTTATTCAACTGGGATAGATATCTGATGTTATACAACTCGCTGCGTATTTTGTTGTTGTTTTTCTGTTGATGTTGTATATGTAGGGGGCTCATATTTCACAAACAGCAGTAATAAAGGAGGTCCAGACACTACCTCAGTAGTAGTCTACTTAATTTCCAGTTGCTCTAGAACCCATTACATCACTCCATTAAAAGTAGCTATCAGCAACCCTCAAATAATGACTCTCCTTGGACTTTATGAAGTGTGAAGCTGAAGCAGACACCATCTCTCTCCCTTGTCTCTGGAGAAATGTGCCTACTCTGCCCAGTCAGCTAATGTGATAATTACATCCATAGAAAAGGGATAAATCACCTTCTTTGTCCAGGTCAGTTTTTCTATCGCATTCCATTCTACTGTACTCTATGCATTTAAATGTCTCATTAGTGGACTTACTTAGTGTAGTGGTGGACGGAGGCTGCCAGGGCGTTGCCCGAGCCCCCTGGTAAGATGCCCAGTGGGGTCTGGATGGCCTCCTCCCAGTCCTCTCTCTCCAGAAGACCATTCAACACCTGACCGGACAGGCAAACACACACAAACAGCACCAGGCCATGACCCTCCAACTGAGAGTTGTATCCCACAAACCCCACTGCTTATTCAAACAGTCTTAGGGAAACTTTAGACAAGTTAGCTATGCTGGAAATGTGTTCATGCAGTGTCTATACTTGGGGCACCTCGAACAGCAGCCCGTCTCCTGACAGGATGACCAGAGCGTCCCACTGTGACAGATCAGTCTCTCTCACCAGGTCCCTCGCATGGTTCTGGTGCTCTATGGGGGACAGAGAGAAACGCCATGAGAGAGGGACAGCGAGAAGGAGGGAGGAAAGAGAGCGAGAATAAGGTCCGAGAGATGGCCTCTCTTCACCAGAAGCCCCCAGGGAGGGATCAGTGAGATGGGAGAGAAAAGGGATTCAATTTCCCTCTATCAGTCCATACATATCACATTAGACCATGCAGTGGCTATTCAACTGGCCGATGGCAGTCTTCAAAGCAGCCAGGCCTTAGTGCAAACATCTGCCACTGCTGTCATGGTTAATGTGACGACTGGGGCCGACTCTGTTTGCTTAGTGGAGTTTTTATTGGAGATGTCCTTGAGACAGTTACGCTGCAGGGGGTCTTATTGGATCCCCCTAAGCACACTGTCTAGCACCATTCTGCCAGCTGAGAATTGTGTTCTGCAGCAAATATCAGCTCTGCTAAAGGCAGTACTGTGTTTGTTTGTTTTTGCAATTGTGTGTGTCTATGCCTGTGTCTGTGTCTGTGTGTGTGTGTGTGTGTGTGTGTGTGTGTGTGTGTGTGTGTGTGTGTGTGTGTGTGTGTGTGTGTGTGTGTGTGTGTGTGTGTGTGTGTGTGTGTGTGTGTGTGTGTGTGTGTGTGTGTGTGTGTGTGTGTGTGTGTGTGTGTGTGTGTGTGTGTGTGTGTGTGTGTTGAGGCATTGTCATCACAAGGGCATTACTTTTCTGCTTGAGTTACCATGTGTTATGAGGTTTGAAAAATGACCATGAAAACTCCATTACTACATCCACCCCCCTCTCCTCCTCCTCTCCTCCTCCTCTCCTCCTCCTCTTCTCCTCCTCTCCTAGCATAACATGTACCTGTCCCCTAGCCCTCCCTCACCCACTGAGTTTCCTTTAAGTCCATGCTGTTTGGTATGTATGGGGAGACTGAGTGCGTAGTGATGTGGTCCTGTGCTGTCAGGCAAAAACAGAGGGAGGCTGCTGCGGCTGACTCAGCACTCTATGCTGCTGGTTGGAGGCTGAGGCTGCACTTCCCAGCCCTCTCCGTTTTCACGGGGTCACTGCCACACGCAAACACACATAGGCAGGGGCTAACTCACCATCTCTTGACTTTCTGGATTTTACATAATCCTCTCTTCTGATGAGCTATAGCTTGGTAGCTACTCTCTGTTCATGTGATATGAACCAAGGTCCTTTTGGGTTAGGATGATACCGCATGCCCAATATAATGTTTTTTTTTCTCTCAGTTCCTGAATACATAGCTACTGTTTTCCACATGAGCTCCCTCAGTTTCTGAGGGAGACACACATGCAGGTGCACACAAGCACATGAACACACACCACAGAAAACCCCAGATTCACCCTCTCGCTGAAAGACGATCCTCTCAGTGTGCCTTAGTCCTCTGGCATAAACTAGTAGGTGACATGATAGTTCTGCAGGGCTCCATTCCCTAAGTGGAGGCAGGCAGGGCAGCGAGGTGGCGCCGGTTAATCCACTCAGACAGGCTAGCTACAGTACCCAGGCAGTGGAGGGGAAGCAGTGCTAGCTGAGCGCTAGCTGAGAGAGCCTCTGGTGACCCATATTCTCCCAGCCCCAGCTCCCAGCAGTCCCAGGTCGGCATCGTCACGCTGACCGTCGGTATTTAGACTGCCTTTTTTCATCACCATCCAGATGCTAACCTTCCCCATGTCCCCTGGGACTGAACTCACACTCTTTCTCCTCTCTCTCTGTTCTCTCCTTTTTCAGTTGTTTCAAAGATTAAGAAGGCATTGAACAACTCATAGGTGTCTTGGTGATGGTTTGTAACGCTGGCAGAGATAGCTTCTTGTCAGCTATACCGGGTGCTGGTGAAGTATAGGTGGTGGTGTTAATGTGTAGCTGAAGTGATTTTTAAAAGTCTTTCTCGGTCCTTGGATTGTTCCTGCTTGCTCAAAGATACCTGACTTTTATTCAGTGAAAGGTTATGCAGAGATCAGTGACTTTGAACTCATTGCTACTGTTAGTGAAAAGTAGTTGAGAGTATATAATACTTGGAGCAGGGGATCCGACAAGGCAGTGCAGAGTCAAACACTGTGTGTGTATGTTTGTGTGTGTGTGTGTGTGTGTGGGCGTGTGTGCGCGCAATCAGGGCAGTGAGATAATAGGGCTCAAGCAGGTAGGTGTGTAAGGGACTGAGTGTTGACCAGTGTGTGTAGGAGACTGACCAGTGATGACCAATGTGTAGGGGACTGACCAGTGATGACCAATGTGTAGGGGACTGACCAGTGATGACCAATGTGTAGGGGACTGACCAGTGATGACCAATGTGTAGGGGACTGACCAGTGATGACCAATGTGTAGGGGACTGACCAGTGATGACCAATGTGTAGGGGACTGAAGCCTCAGTGAGCATGGGCTCAATTTGCCCGGAGAAAAGCTGGAGAGCCTGGCCCCGCCCACTCTGGGGGTTCACCAGAACCATGACCCTGCAGGGCCGCCGTACCTCATAGTACTTCACATCTGAGAGAGAGAGAGAGAGAGAGAGAAAGAGAGAATAGAAAAAGAGAGCAATGGAGTGAGAGATGTAGATAAACAGAAGAGGGAAGAAGGAATAGTTTGTGAGTTGGTATTCTCAAGCTGTCAAGGGAAGAATTGCTCCACTTAATTTTCTAGTATCAAGGAAACATCAATCATGTGACTCTCCATTGTCTTCCAAAATGTTTTTCTGACATCAATCTCAGACATGTCAAAGAGGTTATGAAAGGAGTCTCTACCCTCTAGATCCCTTGGCAGAAAACATTGTTCAAAAAGATAGCATTAAACAGTGATACCAAGGGCAGTGACACCATTCACTCACAGATGGTGCTTGACGTTATTGTTTTTGTGACCCACTTATTTTTTCCCAGAAATGTAAGTCTAACAAAACACATGCCACCTCAACTCATTCACCTAATGTTGGAGTTGAAGATATGCTCCGGAACTTTGGCGAATACTAAGTATTTTTTAAACCTCCCGCTTTGGGCTGGATGTGTCAATCTGCAGTTTTACCTAAATTAGCCACAAATCCCTAGTTTGAAAGCGACAGTTTTTCTGTGCTGCGCTATTTTCCCTACATTTTCCCACAGGTGGGCCAGCCCCCTAGCAATTTGAGTTCCAGCCAATGAGCTTCAGCCCCTCGCAATTTGAGTGAAAGCTAGCAAGATGCACACAGAGCAGAGCGAGAGAGAAAGCAATGACGTGGTGCACATATCTGCACATATGTGAGGTAACAATTTTCGGGGACCACTTTTGGCTCATGAGTGCTACTTTCAGAACTACTGGCTACAAAGTATACAAAAGTACAGGAGAATTTCTTTAAGTAATGCTACTGTTATGATCTGTGTGGTTATCGTTAGAATTATTACCAGACACCAACGGAATAATTAAAAGCTGGCAGAACTTGTTCAGATGTTGCAGAGCGCCATGAGAGATAATTTCAGAGACAGTTGTTTTTAACTCAGGATGAACCCCTAGCCTCTGATACTGTAGTTACTAAAAATGCCCTTGTCTTTCTGCACAGGGGACACTGACTTCTCAGAGTAGTAAATCATAAGAGAGATTTAGGGCTGTCCCCGACAAAAACAAATCTTAGTCGAGAGTCGTCTGTTCTTTCAACCAATAGATTGTTCCAAATTTAAAAACATCTATTTTTCCATGTATAGAAAATCAACTATATGCAGGCTACTTAGCTTGTCTGATGCTTTAAGCACTGCGATTAAAAATTAAGACACACAAATTACTAAAGCGGAAGCCAGAGATCAATAAGCCTAACCTGTTCCTGACCCGACCATCCTCCTCTCGCTGCTGCTGGGCTTCACAGATTCTGCCATTATGCTCCTGAAGTTGCCGGTAATAGGATACACCAGCGGTTGGCAACCTTTTCCATTTGGAGTGCCAAGTTATCATACCATTTCTCCTGATCTGCGTGCCAGTTATGACTTTCATATGCACATATTCGTGGAACTGTTTCATTTAATTTATATTAAAGTCCTCATGTCTCAAAATCAATGTCATGTGGTTAATCACAATTCTATCTAAATGAAAATTATTCAAATAAAAAAATGACTTCTATTGCCATTGCCAATATGTAAAAATATCCTGGGCTTTCAGAGTTTCCCAAACAGACACAGCTGTAGGCTATTTGCACAAGGGATAAGAAGTAATCAGGCAGGCCTATTTTATGACGTTTCAACCGGATCAGAGCATGAGATTTATTCACCCTTTCATGCTGAGTGGTTATCAAAAGGGAGCGAATTTTTCTACGTTAAGGAACTATAGTCATTCTCAATTGATGTAAAAACAGACTGTTTATTTGCTGTTTGAGGCGAAGGAAAGATGACTTTGAGAAGCTCCACAGTGATGGTGAGTTAAGACAATCAGAAATACTATCACATCCCATAATGGGCACATTTATAGGTCTACATTTGCGCACAGGCCAGGTGGCCTAGGCCTACTTCTATGTGTAATCAGGTGCATGTACTTAGTCAAGATTGACAGGAGTGCTTCAAACAAAAGACAGTGAATAAATTGACAACTCGGAAATGGAATGAAATAAACCAAAACTTAGGTTGTGCACTCTGCCAACAACGTTTCCACTCCTACAATGACAACGGTAAGAATAATATCGTTTTTAGCTTACAGCACCTGGTATTCCCAGGCGATCTCCCGTCCCAGTACTAACCAGGCCCGACCCTGAACAGGTGGTACGGTCACAAGCATATTTTTTTTACCCCGTTTTCTCCCCAAATTAGTCCCTTGGCTCATCTCTGCAACTACTCAATTGGCTCGGGAGAGGCGAAGGTCCTCCGGAACATGACCTGCCTGGCCACCTACTTCTTATTACACTGCTCACTTAACCCGGATGTCAGCCGCATCAATGTGTCAGAGGAAACACCGTTCAACTGATGACCGGAGTCAGCTTGCAGGCGCCCGGCCTGCCACAAGGAGTTGCTCGTGCATGATGAGCCAAGGGAAGCCGCACCGGTCAAACCCTCCCATACCCCGGATGGCCAATTGTGAGCAGTCCTATGGGGTTCCCGGTCACGGCCGGTTGTGACACAGCCTAGGATCGAACCCCGGGCTGTAGTGATGCCTCAGTAATGTGGTGCAGTATTTTTGACCGCTGTGCCACCCAGGACCTGTAATTATGATAAGATATTGAATGTATTAACATAAATTACCATAACCAAACAAACAAATTCCAAATGAGAAATTATGGTAATTAACGGTAAATGTACTACTGGTGATACTGTGGTCTGCCATCCCTGCGGCCTCAAAATGGATTAGCCCACATAATTTAAAAAATACATATTTGCCACTGCTCGACTAAAAGAATCTTGGTCAAGCAACAGCCTATCGACCAAACAGTAGATCAATCGACTAATTGGGGTCATCCTTACAGAGATTACACTTGTTTGTGGTTATGAGTAGTACTTCAGACGCAAATTAACCCTGTCAGACATTACACAGAGTACCTGTACCGGATCAAGGTTGGCAGTTGAGCATTATCCTCTGAACCCTGCATGTGCCACATGCGGAAGCAACTTCCCACTAGTGAGTGTCAGTCCGGTTCTGCTGGGCATTGGGACTGGTTCCATGGGCCTAATTGGACCCCTGGGAGCAGTGAAACAGCCATCGCACTGCCCTGTGAATTCCATCCTGTAGCCTCATGCCAACGGGACTGGCACCAGTACACCCTTACCCTGCTGTGCCACTGTCCCTCACACAAGGCCCCTCTGTCTGGTTCATGCCCAGTGCCGTCTGAGCGGAAATGGCCTCCCCTGTCCCTGCCCAGAAATCCAATTACCAGCCAGCTGACCTGGAGTGGCACCTCCTACTCATTTGGCTCCAGTGCAGGGACAGCAGAGGTACCGAAATATCTCAAAGTGAGGTGTGAAACCATCAGAAAGAGCAGTATTAAGACAGTATCAAAACACAGTCTTGCTAACTCTTCCACATTCATACAAAGGGTTGTTATTGTCTTTTTTTCTTCACACTACACAATGTGGCTTTTATACACAAAAGGCTCTGACTACATGTCTTTCAGACACAATGGTGGATGCTGCTGTTTGGCACATAACTATTAGGGTCCGTTTTTCCACTCAAGTGTGGTCAAATGAGCTCTATAAAATGCTCTCAATACAATGAGCCAAATAAAGGCTTCAATTAAACAGTTCAGGGATGACAGAACAATCGCTGCCTCCTCAGGGGTCAAAGCCAATGCTGTAGTCCTTGTGCCTCAAATACAGAGGCGGTTTAACATCCTCCCCTGACAGCTTGTGAGTCGAAATTCAGCCCCGCCTTTACCACCACAGAACATGAGATATTTCCATGTAAGCAATATCATGCTCTGCTGTATTCTGTTGTGTTTCCTGTCTCCTGACTCCTTCAGTCTCCTGTAGCAGTACATTAATGGTTGCTTGGGGCTAAAACTAAAGACTCAAACTAGACGTTGGTCTACTCATTAACTTGGTAACGTTACTTTGAAACATAGGGCCTCCCACTGTTCAAAAGCCTTCAGCTCCCAGAAGCCTCAGAGTATATGTCGAGGAAGCATTTCCATGGTTCCTGGGTCAATAAGAGGTGGGCTCTAACATATGTGATCTAACCAGTCAAAGACCGGTTATCATTATTAGGTCTATCTATGGTAAAATTGGGTATAGAAAACATATCGAGTTGACATTAAAAGAAGTGTATGTTTGTGCACCTATGGACTGAACTAGAAATACTGTATCACTTATCACAGGAAAAAAACTCCTTCACATGGATACAGCATGAAAGCAAAGCTATCCAAATTTAAGTTGGTTATCAGAGCTTGATAGTTACAAAAGTTTCAGTAGCAGTCATACAGGGTTCATTATAGCATTGTTTGCACCTTGCTCTAACATGTGATCTGATCAATATGATCCAATAACTATGTGATCAAGGTTTGTCGTGTCTACACATTGTATTAAAATGTGTCTCTTATCCGTTCACTGTGTCCGCATTGTGACCAGATTAGCTGGTGCCTCCCTGTATGCAAATTATTTGACAGACATTCTTTCAAAATATCATGAATGTATTTATTTTAAGACAAATACTGATGCCGTATATCAATGGTGGTATCTGTCAATGATGTTTGAGGCTGGTATAATGATAATTTAAATAGTTTGACCATTCCAGATCTGTTTACACTTGACTGATATCCAGACACAATCCGTACCTGTCACGCCCTGACCTGAGAGAGCCTTTTTATGTCTCTATTTAGGTTTGGTCAGGGTGTGATTTGGGTGGGCATTCTATGTCCGTGTTTCTATGTTTGGGATTTCTTTGTTTTGGCCGGGTATGACTCTCAATCAGGAACAGCTGTATATCGTTGTTGCTGATTGGGAGTCATACTTAGGCAGCCTGTTTTTCCTTTGGGTTTTGTGGGTAGATATTTTCTGTTTAGTGTTTTGCACCTGACGGAACTGTTCGGTTGTTCTTTTGTTTTGCTTGTTGCTTTAGTGTTCGGTTGTACATTAAAATGACGAACACTTACCACGCTGCATTTTGGTCTGATTTCTCTTCCCCTTCATCCGAGGACGACAAAGACCGTTACAGTGCCTGACTACCTCAAGAAGATCTGATTACAATCAAATCACAATGTGTCTATTCATCGTCTACACCTGTCTAAAAATGTGGGCACAATCAGAATGTTGACAAGATCAGGACAAAAGGCGCATGTTAGAACTAGGTATGAACAGGGCTTCTGTTGCAGGTGGTGATCTTCACCAGCCAAGTTGGTTACAGAAACAGTGAGGACCCTAAATGAGGAGCCAGCTTAATCTTGTTTTTGATTTAATAATTAAGGCTTTGATGCCCATTCCCAAAGTCATATTTTGTAACATGCTGCCCAGAGTCATTTCTGTGGAAACAACCTTTTAGGTCCTGTGTGTGTGTGTGTGTGTGTGTGTGTGTGTGTGTGTGTGTGTGTGTGTGTGTGTGTGTGTGTGTGTGTGTGTGTGTGTGTGTGTGTGTGTGAGGCTGTGGTTAAGTGCCTATGGGCAGATGTGACCCTGACTCATGCTGAAGGGCTGTCTGACAAGCAAGCTAGTGTGTGTGTTTCTCTGAGGAAAAGGGTAAACAGAGAGGTGAGGTGGCTGAGTAAGTGTGAGTACTAACAAGTACTGAGGCTGGGATAAAATGAACAGAACTGATTAACTGATCAACTTTGCTGTGTATAATCAATATACTACTAAAGCAATAAATATAGTATTACCAAACACATGAATTTAGAACATAATATCTCTCATTATGTCCACACATTATTGCATTATTGCTATGACACATCAATATAAATGAAAACCAGCCAGAACACTGAGGAAAACAAAAGACAATGCTGGTAGAAATGGCTTTAAGTGAAAGCTTGCTGTCTCAGTTGTCCCCAAGGTGTAACACTACCTCCATGACTCAGACATAGCTGGCATATCTGCAAACAAGCTTGAGTGAGTCCAAGATTAGGGTGGGGGGTTAGACACCCAGCCCACAGAGATAGAGCCAGGGGCCTGACAGCCTGTCACAGGCAGGCCTGTTTGAGGGAGCAGAGCGGGAGACGAGGGACCCGGGGGACCAGCCTGGCTGGGGTGAGAGGCCACTGATGTAGCAGGGGCACCGTTCAGCTCTTGTCTCCATCACTGAGAGACACTGTGGTGCCAGCAGAGCATTGGGCCGTAGGGCGATATCACAGTGACATATACAGTGAGGGAAAAAAGTATTTGATCCCCTGCTGATTTTGTACGTTTGCCCACTGACAAAGAAATGATCAGTCTATAATTTTAATGGTAGGTTTATTTGAACAGTGAGAGACAGAATAACAACAAAAAAATCCAGAAAAATGCATGTCAAAAATGTTATAAAATGATTTGCATTTTAATGAGGGAAATAAGTATTTGACCCCCTCTCAATCAAAAAGATTTCTGGCTCCCAGGTGTCTTTTATACAGGTAACGAGCTGAGATTAGGAGCACACTCTTAAAGGGAGTGCTCCTAATTTCAGTTTGTTACCTGTATAAAAGACACCTGTCCACAGAAGCAATAAATCAATCAGATTCCAAACTCACCACCATGGCCAAGACCAAAGAGCTCTCCAAGGATGTCAGGGACAAGATTGTAGACCTACACAAGGCTGGAATGGGCTACAAGACCATCGCCAAGCAGCTTGGTGAGAAGGTTACAACAGTTGGTGCGATTATTCGCAAATGGAAGAAACACAAAATAACTGTCAATCTCCCTCGGCCTGGGGCTCCATGCAAGATCTCACCTCGTGGAGTAGCAATGATCATGAGAACGGTGAGGAATCAGCCCAGAACTACACGGGAGGATCTTGTCAATGATCTCAACGCAGCTGGGACCATAGTCACCAAGAAAACAGTTGGTAACACACTATGCCGTGAAGGACTGAAATCCTGCAGCGCCCGCAAGGTCCCCCTGCTCAAGAAAGCACATATACATGCCCGTCTGAAGTTTGCCAATGAACATCTGAATGATTCAGAGGACAACTGGGTGAAAGTGTTGTGGTCAGATGAGACCAAAATGGAGCTCTTTGGCATCAACTCAACTCGCCGTGTTTGGAGGAGGAGCAATGCTGCCTATGACACCAAGAACACCATCCCCACCGTCAAACATGGAGGTGGAAACATTATGATTTGGGGGTGTTTTTCTGCTAAGGGGACAGGACAACTTCACCGCATCAAAGGGACGATGGACGGAGCCATGTACCGTCAAATCTTGGGTGAGAACCTCCTTCCCTCAGCCAGGGCATTGAAAATGGGTCGCGGATGGGTATTCCAGCATGACAATGACCCAAAACACATGGCCAAGGCAACAAAGGAGTGGCTCAAGAAGAAGCACATTAAGGTCCTGGAGTGGCCTAGCCAGTCTCCAGACCTTAATCCCATAGAAAATCTGTGGAGGGAACTGAAGGTTCGAGTTGCCAAACGTCAGCCTCGAACCCTTAATGACTTGGAGAAGATCTGCGAAGAGGAGTGGGACAAAATCCCTCCTGAGATGTGTGCAAACCTGGTGGCCAACTACAAGAAACGTCTGACCTCTGTGATTGCCAACAAGGGTTTTGCCACCAAGTACTAAGTCATGTTTTGCAGAGGGGTCAAATACTTATTTCCCTCATTAAAATGCATTTTATAACATTTTTGACATGTGTTTTTCTGGATTTTCTTGTTGTTATTCTGTCTCTCACTGTTCAAATAAACCTACCATTAAAATTATAGACTGATCATTTCTTTGTCAGTGGGCAAACGTACAAAATCAGCAGGGGATCAAATACTTTTTTCCCTCACTGTACATACCCTCTCTGTGGAACACACACAAGATTTTGAAGTTTTAAAGCTAATTTCCTGCAATTTTATACATTTTGCCATGGCTTATGTCGTGTTCTTATGCTATCTGAGTGACTCAAACAGTATAACAAAATCAATGGGGGCCATGACATTTTTAGAATTTTATATTCTCCCAGAGTTTTTATTTTGGTGATTGTTAGTTATCAAAGATGATCTTATTTAAAAATATATAGGTCCATTATCTTTTCTACATACTTCATATCTGGTTTTAGTCGTTTAAGTTCACACTGAAAACTTTTTACCTTCCTGAAAGTCAAGACAGATTGCATTTCCTTACAAAAATGCAGACATTCATTTTATGGTACCTCTAAGCATTGCAAATAGCAGGATATTACCTTCCATGGCCTTTGATGTGCAAAGGTACATCACATTGTTTGAGGATTTCATTATTTATGCCTCATTCAGTCAGTTATGACCTGGCTGTGACAGGAACTGAATGGTAGACTGCAGATACTTAAACACACACTGTGCAGTCCTTACACAGTCAAGCTGTGACTGAACCACAATAAATAAATAAATAAAAAATGAATATCTAGCATCTACAGTTTCAACAAAATGATGTGGGATTATGCACTGAAAGTGTCTGATAGCTTTCCCTAAACATTAACTTTACAGCAAAAAAAGCAATTGCCTTCTTAATCCAACCTATCCAGCTGCATCACCAGATAAAATGAAGTTAATGAACATAAATATCCCTTCAGGGATTAGTCGGTCCCTCTGACTTTCATACACCCTCTAGAACAGGGATTAGTCGGTCCCTCTGACTTTCATACACCCTCTAGAACAGGGATTAGTCGGTCCCTCTGACTTTCATACACCCTCTGACTTTCATACACCCTCTGTCCCTCTGACTTTCATACATTAAGGTCACTAATTAGTAAGGAACTCCCCTCACCTGGTTGTCTAGGTCTTAATTGAAAGGGAAAACTAAAACCTGCAGACACAAGGCCTCCATGGAATGAGTTTGACACCCCTGCTCTAGAACAAGGAATTAATGTGGCATATTTTGTTGCATGTATTAGCTTCCCATTACTCATTTAAAATACATAATATATTCTGTTGAATATTGTATTATTGTCTGGCCCGAACCTTGAATGCTAAAAAAAACGTATCAATTAATGATATCATTGCATTATGCATTAGTCACTGTACTACAGATGGAGAAGCCTTCTTGTACTAGAGCAGGAATCCTGAGTCATGCCACAGTTCATCAATTGTTAGCATTTCAATGGCTTATCATCAGTGGCTATCGATAGACACTTCATTAATATGTGCGAATTTACATTTTAAAAATGTTCTTTGGTGGCTTTTGAAGTCCAGCAGGCCAGAGAGAATGCTACCAGTTACCTCTCAGGTCAGGTTACCATCTGTCTTCTTGGCAAAGCTCTGAAACTCCAACTCCTGCTGGCTCCAGGCCTAAGGTGCCACTCACACAAAGACCCTTGTCTCAGTTGCCTTGGACACCTAAAGGGCAATTCACAGGGTGACCTCATTCCTTATTCCACACACCTGACTCCATTTCTGGCAACCAACACTCCAAATCCGTCACTGCCAAATCACATATCCGTTTCCTCTAGAACTATGCCGCTGAGAGGTCTAGAGAGTGCCCCTGAGCATGGGCTCCTAAGCAGATAATAGGCAGGCACCCCTGTTTTATGGACAATTATCTTCACTCTGTGTAATGGGGAATATTTAAGATGAATAAAGTTGATATTCAGTTAAGATAATTAACACAATGCTTAGCATATGTATATGTTTTCCCGTTCTGTAATACATGATTTCCAGTTATCTATTTATGATACTCATTTGTGTACGGGTTGATGATGGTCACTAGACCTGTCACTGAATGTTATGGATTGTTCTCATATCGTTCGATAGTGATTGACGCCAGAGCTACTGCAGAAACAAGGACTAGGGACACAATAACATTATGAACACTGTGTGATTCTGTAGCAGCTGGCAAAGTCACTGTCTTTTATTTTGACTTCATACAAGGCTCTCGGGCTGATGTTTAGAGAATATTTGGTACTGTCTGATTAATATATAAGTGCCTTCTCAGAGAAGGACCGTTAGACGTTTTTTATGTTTCTATGCTGGACGGTGTCTCCTTGTTGCAACTTATTCCGAATAGATGTATGATTGACTATATCCTGGACAGCTCTCCTTTTTGTTCAGATGGAAATTCCCTTACATTCTGCCTATTTAGGCCCATGGCACATGCACTCCTATCTTATTTGTGTGACTGTTCTTGTCTATCAGCGCATCAGTGTTTTGTTCCTTGTCATGTTCTATGTTTTTGTGTGATGCCCAGTAAGAATAGCTGCTGCTCCGCAAGAGCTAATGGGGATCTGAATAAACTAATAAAACCAATCTAATAATGCAATTTAACGAAGCACACATTAATGTGAGACATTTCATCTTGTAGCAATAACTTGGATAAACTCAATTCAAAATAATGTGTGATATTTTGACAGAATGTCAGCATAATGTTTTGCATATGGCTCTCCCTGTGGCAACTTCATCCACACCAAATGATCTCCTCAGTGAGTGATAACTGGGTAATTAGCATCAGCAGCACTCTGTTTCATGTTCAGAACTGATTCAGTAGGGTCAGTCGGGTCTCTGCACATGGACCTAAGTCTATGACATGGACTGAAGATTTCAAAATCAGGCTTTTGAATACGGTTGTGTTGTAATAAGGGTTTTCCTGATCCAAGACAACCGGCATAAGCACCATTAGATGAAAAACGATGAGTTCAATCACTTGAGTACTTGGATTCAGCAATGTTGCTTTTGGGATGACTAAATTACCCCTTACAAATGATACAGAAATGTCACAGTTGCAAATCTATGCAAATTATTTCACTCTGAGAAAGGTAACTGGCAGTCATCCTCCCACAGCAGGTAAAGCTGGTTCTTGGGTGTGCGAGATGAACAACATTCCATTTCCAGGACATTCTCCAAGCTTGCCCAGTCAGTTGGCACTTAAGCCTATCCTATTCTATAGAAACCGAGTAAGCAGGTTGTGAATTACTGGACCTTAGGTGCAGTATGGGATAAAGGTGATGGAAAGTTACCCTCACATTTTGAACTGAATTTATAAGCCCCATTTCCCTGGGCAGAGTATACAATTCCTCCTAAATAAATGAGGAAACATATAGACCCACAGTATATGGCAATGATGACAGACTTCTCAGGTTATCCATATAAATAGCCTAAAGTTTGATGCTGTTTGGCTAAATTAAATTAGAACCTACGCCCTCATCAAACATAACTATACCAGAAAGAAACAACTGTTTTGTTTCAACTATGCAGCCTTGCTTCTCACCATGTCGTCGGGGTATCTGGCGGATAGAAGCTTCTCTGATGGCACGCGCCCATCTCTCTGCCTCTTGAAGATTAGTGAGAGGGTCCTGGACCAGTGCGACCCGAAAGCACTGCTCTACTTTCTGCCGGGCCATGCCTGTGCTTATCCATCGCCTCTTGAACGGGTAGAAATAGGCTGTAAAGAACGCCCCAACGTCCGCTTCGTCCTCCACTTTATAAGCCCGGCAGCCAAGACAGTCAGCTAAATGGAAAACCACCTCATCCTGTCCAGGTGACGAGATCTTTTGAATAGTGAGAGCACTCTCAGTCAAACTCACAGAATATCTGACCCTTGCGTTGAGCGAGTCCGTGAATTCTCCATAAAGCCCTTCCACGACACCATTGCGCTGACGGGATGGGTCCGGTTGGGCGATGTCGTTATCCATCCCGTGGACGATGGGATCCGCACATCGGCGTGCGGTTGATGAGGATGACTGCGGCTGGCTGCCGCTGCCTGTTTGACTGCTGTTGGACCCGGAGTCAACCAGCTGTTTTCCTTGTTGAAAGGTCTCTCCCTAGTGACTAAAAGGGGAATCACACACTGAGAAATGAAAGTTGGACAAGGATGCCCCATGTCAGGAATCCACCTCTTCTCATGGAATATAATACATGTTTTGCATCTTGAGCAAATATTACCATAACCCATTTTGCTGCAGGCTACAGGTTACATTGTTGATCAGTTAGGCATATTTACCGCTTTGCTATTTACCTCGTGGATAATGAATAGGCTAGGCTACTTCAAGGCCCTATTTTACCAGTAGCAAATAATACGATCTATTGATGTTAGAATATTATTAGGAAAGACGACATGCAATGCTTTAGATTGATTACTCTCTTATAGCCTCACCAAATGCAATTAGGTATTTTCAAACCAAGGCTCTCATTTGTCTATTTGTAGGCTATATGGTCAGAATATCCCATGTTGTTCAATCATTTAGGTATAGACTACCGGTATATATATTTCCATTATTATTTCACAGTCATTGAGGTGACCAGGTAGCATGTGCAGCTCGCACCAGTGCCACCAATAAGTCAAAGGGTCACAATATTATATTCAGAGGTTTAGTCTTAATTTGCATAAGTGGTTAGCCTTTCCTTCCATTTCCCCAGAATGTTAAATATGATGATTGTGTTGTAGGAGCGCTGGAGAGTGAATGCAGAACAGGCTAAGGCCGACTCATCTCAGAGAAACCTGGTCGAGGAGAGACGCTCTAACTCAGCACATCAGCATGGAGAGAGAGGAGCTGGAGAAAGCAAAAGTAAGACAAATACTAAGGGAGAAGTGGTTAAAGATGTCTGCCAGATCCTTACTCAAGTATTTCCCAACCCTGGTCCTCGAGTACCCCATACAGTACACCTGATTCAACTAATCATCAAGCCCTGAATGAGGTGTACTGTTGGTGGTACTGGAGGACCAGGGTTGGGAAACACTGACTTAGAAGACCCCTACTCCCCTCCATGTCTAGAGTGCCCTGTTGGAGGAGCAGCAGCAGGTAATGCTGTGCAGAGGAGAGGAGGAAGCTGGCGGCTGAGTGGACCCAGTTCCACACCCAGGAGAAGCAGAGGCAGGACTGGGCGGCCAGCCGGGCACTGGAGAGGGATGCCCACAGAGAGGGCTCCATCATCAGCATGGCACAGCAGACTAGGATAGGACAAGAGGCTTGTATGTCTAGCATTGTCGCATGCAAACTGCCAGCGTTTTACCATGTTCAGGCAATGGAGTTTACTTAACCCAATCATATTTCACTCACTTGATCTCAAGCAATTGAGCTTTGAAACAGGCCGTCTTCTGTAATCACCAGGAACAGGTGGACCTGAAGCTGCGTGCTGGGGAGCTAAAGCAGCTGTAGCATGGGAGAGGGAGGCTCTGGACAGGGAAAAGGAGAGGCTAAGTGGTACAGGCCTGCAGCTGAAGACACGTGTCCAGGAGGTAGAGGCCTTCAGCAAGGTCTGGACCACAACCTCATCACTAATAGCTAGCTATTGGGTTGACAGTAATGTATATGCGATAGGTAGCACAATGTGACTGGGCGCCCTGCTTCGGTATTTGCAGCTGGCATCAGAAAAATATCATTAGGGGGAGAAGGCCCTACAGGAGTCCAGACAGGTGGAGACTGAGCACCAGACCAGGCTGAGGAGCATCCACTCCCAGATGGAGAGACTGAGACAACACGAGCAGCACCTCCATCAGGTCAATAAGTGGGGGGGTATACCAGCCAATCTCCCACCAGCCTCTGCTGGTACACATCAGGAACGGCACATTATGGTTGGAATGGTTCCATTCCAGCCAGTCCTCCTATAGCGCCTTTGAATTGTGTACAAATCATATCCAGACTCATGTAAATGTTAGTGTCAACTAACCATTTCCCCTTCTGCAGGAGAGAATGAAGATGACTGAGCAGCGTAGAGAAATGGAGACTCAAACACAGCCTCCCAATCACTCCTTTCCCTCAATCTATGGCCCCTATATTCACAGGTGGGCTGAGCCTTTTACAGATTTCCCCCCCCCCCCACCGAATTAACACAGAACAGCATATTTTAAATACTGCAGACCAGTGTTGACAGTACCTCAGATGGCTTCCACCAAGGCTGTTCACCAGCCCTCACCCCTATTCTTTAGTCCAGATTCTACAGATCTCCAGGCCAGATTGGCCCTGCTCAGGCACACAGCAGAGAAGGTAACTAATGCATTACTAACCAAATCAAGTGCTTACAATCGGTTTAAAGTTGAACAGTTTGAGCCAATTTCAGAGGGCCAAAGCAGTTTACAAGAGAAGTCACCTTTGAAATTTACCCTAGATGTTCTAGTAAAGATGGAACAAGCAGATTGTTTCAAAATCTTTATTGTAGATAAATGTACTTGTTTTATCTTCTTAGGATTGTAACTTTCTGCAGGATGAGCAGTTCTTCCTGGACACTCAAGAAAGCACCTTACAATTCAGCCTTTCACACTGATTAACTGGGGTTTAGAGCCCTGTGACTTTCTGGTTTTAAGTACGCCATTAAACTTGACATTAGACAATGTTTGCATTGAACTAGTTTATTTTAGTCAGTCACTGATCATTTGGTGAATTTCAGTTCTTGAGTCCTGTCCTTGGCACATCTTTGACCCCATTACCTAAAATGAAAAACATCTAGTAAGCCAAGGAAGGGCTCCAGCAGTCAACTGTTACCTTATAAAACCAGAAAGTGAGTACATATGGATCTCCCATCAAGCCTCAGGGGTTTCTATAAGTCAACACTGCTGTTCAGACAGGGATAACGTGTTTCATCACAGGCTTGTTACCCTCTTCACATCTGCACCACCATTACTCATACCATTTAATTATCAGCCATGAGACTAATTCAGTTCATGTAGTTACCTGATCTGATTCCAATGGCATTACTTGCTGTATTTTCAGGGGTTCACATCCAGGTTGGCAGACCTGTAGAGAAATTACATTCGTTTGGTTCAATGCTACAATTGCCAAAAGCATGGTGACATTCAGGGCTGTGAATTTCTCAGAGCAGCTTTATCCAGCGTCAGTTATCACATCAGACAGCACTTCCTATGCAGCAATTTCATCTCTGAAACCCATCACCATTACAGCCACTAACGTAAACCTTAAACCTAGATGAGCGTTTAACAATCAACTGTCCTCTTGACTCTCCGGCACTATAAACATTTGAAATATTAATACATGTTCATCATGGTAATACTTTAATGAATCATTATCCCATAATTTTAATCTCCCATCAAGTCTCAGGGGTTTCTATAGGTCAACACTGTTGTTCAGACAGGGATAACTTGTTTCATCACAGACTTGTTACTACACCCTCCACAGATTGAACACCGTTACTTAGCAATCTGACCATCACTTAATGTCCAAAGTAGTGGTTACCTGCTCTAATAGGAGTAACTTCATTGGAACATTTTCATGTGATCACACCCAGGTTGGCAGACCTGTAAAGAAATTACCATGTTTGGTTTGCATTACCACAACAGTCAAAAGCATTCTCACATTCAGGGCTGTGCATTTCTCAGAGCATCTTCAGTGCGAAGTAAAACTAATCAATGTCTCCATTTGAGTCACAAGAGACCATAGAGGTTCTAGCTAAGTACTTACCAAGCAACTGTCCCTTCACCCTCTGAGGCCACAACACTACAAGAAAGGTTATCAATTAGTCCATTACTGCACGACTTCAATTAATAATCTTGCTATGCAACATGGCTACATATAACCTTGAGAAACTACGCCAGACAATACTGTCACTCAACTGACTACTGCCAAAACGTACCCATTCAAATCATATGAGAGTTTCATCAAGCCTCAGGGGTTTCAGTAGGTCAACACTGTTGTTCAGACAGGGATAACTTGTTTCATCACAGGCTTGTTAATTAAGCTAGGTAGACACGTCAGACCTGTTCAAATCTGACTGTCAAACTGACCAATTTAAAACTGGTCAAACGTAATCATGGAGATTGTTTTACCTCTTGAGTGGACGCAGCGCATAGGACTTCTGACGTCCATCCACGTGAGTTAAGATGGGAGTCCGTTCAAACGGCTCTGAAAGATACAGACAAAGATCAGACGGATACATAGCTAACCACATGCAATAAGATACAATCTACAGTGGAAACAATGTTTCCGCGCTAGTAAATTAATCATAAGTGTGCCGCAAATGTTGAAGCAGACCACGTTCCCACGCCTCAGGCGTCCTGCACCACAGTGATTACTAAACAAAATCCCAACACTAACTAAAACCCGTTGTGATAAGAAAGATCAGGTAACGTATGTTCGAACCTGATCTACAGAAACACCAGGGCTCTAGAATGTTATTTAAACAGGCCAGGCCTAGACTTCTGGTTAGAAAGTTAGCTAACGTTAGCTTGCCATGTGGCTAGCAGTTAGCCAACTAGCTACTTCAGCACGGCTAACAGTGGTCACTTACAATTTACACTCACGGTGGCTGGTCGACACTGGAGTTCGTAGAGTGTCTTTGAAGCATTTTGCTACGAGTTGATGCAAATAGTTACCCCCAAAACAAAAAATATATATTCTGCCGGATACATATTCTCTGCACTACATACTTTCGAAAGACTGAAATTATGTTTATGGTAGGTTTTTATACCTTTCAATACGTCATACACCCATGTGACCAATCTTGGACCAGTAGGGAGGGGTTTTGAATTTCCCAGAGCAGACCTCAAGTGGCGCACATATCAGGAAGGCTACTCACTCAGCCGTTGGGTGACTTCATGTTTTAATCAGTGGTTGCAATCTGTCTCACTGAATGCACCTATTAATACATATTTGTGATTTCATTTACATATTTTTCTTCTTTCTTTGCCCTCTGTTGCAAGCCAGTGTCCCTTGGTGCACATTTATGCACGTGTGGCACACTGGGGGGCATAAACTCCAGGACATAGCAGGCATATATCCTGCTAAGGCAAACATTACATTTTTTGGGTGGATTAAACCAAGAATTTGTTCATCCTCAATTCCTGCTTGGACATGTAGATGTACTTATTTATTGAATTACATCTGTTACACTTAATCAGTCACATGCGCAGAATACAACAGGTGTATAGTCGTGGCCAGAAGTTGAGTATGACACATTCATTTTCAAAGTCTGCTGCCTCAGTTTGTATGATGGCAATTTGCATATACCCCAGAATGTTATGAAAAGTGATCAGATAAATTGCAAAGTCCCTTTTTGCCTTGCAAATAAACTGAATCCTCAAACATTTCCACTGCATTTCAGCCCTGCCACAAAAGGACCAGCTGACATGTCAGTGATTCTCTCGTTAAGACAGGTGTGAGTGTTGACGAGAACAAGGCTGGAGATCACTCTGTCATGCTGATTGAGTTTGAATAACAGACTGGAAGCTTCAAAAAGAGGGTGGTGCTTGGAATTATTGTTCTTCCTCTGTCAAACATAGTTACCGGCAAGGAAACACGTGCCGTCATCATTGCGTTGCACAAAAAGGGCTTCACAGGAAAGGATATTGCTGCCAGTAAGATTGTACCTAAATCAACCATTTATCGGATCATCTAGAACTTCAAGGAGAGTGGTTTAATTGTTGTGAAGAAGGCTTCAGGGTGCCCAAGAAAGTCCAGCAAGCGCCAGGACCGTCTCCTAAAGTTGATTCAGCTGCGGGATCGGGGCACCACCAGTACAGAGCTTGCTCAGGAATGGCAGCAGGTGTGAGTGCATCTGCACGCACAGTGAGGTGAAGATTTTTGGAGGATGGCCTGGTGTCAAGAAGGGCAGCAAGCAAGACAAGGTGAGCGCTACCATCAGTCCCGTGTCATGCCAATAGTAAAGCATTACGAGACCATGTGTGGGGTTGAGAGCAGCTTGTCCCAACCATCCAGGAACAGTTTGATGACGAACAATGCCTTTTCCAGCATGATGGAGCACCTTGCCATAAGGCAAAAGTGGTAACTAAGTGGCTCGGGGAACAAAACATTGATATTTTGGGTCCATGGCCAGGAAACTCCCCAGACCTTAATCCCATTGAGAATTTATGGTCAATCCACAAGAGGCGGGTGAACAAACAAAAACCCACAAATTCTGACAAACTCCAAGCATTGATTATGCAAGAATGGGCTGCCATCAGTCAGGATGTGGCCCAGAAGTTAATTGACAGCATGCCAGGGCGGATTGCAGAGGTCTTGAAAAAGAAGGGTCAACACTGCAAATATTGACTCTTTGCATCAACTTCATGTAATTGTCAATAAAAGCCTTTGACACTTATGAAATGCTTGTAATTATACTTCAGTATTCCATAGTAACATCTGACAAAAATATCTAAAGACACTGAAGCAGCAAACTTCGTGGAAATGAATGTGTCTCATTCTCAACTTTTGGCCACGACTGTAGACCTTACAGTTAAATGTGTACTTACAGGCTCTAACCAATAGTGCAAAAAATGTATTAGGTGAACAATAGGTAAGTAAAAAGACAGGCTATAAAAGTAGCGAGGCTACATACAGACACCGGTTAGTCAGGCTGATGGAGGTAGTATGTACATGTAGGTATGGTTAAAGTGACTATGCATATATGATGAACAGAGAGTAGCAGTAGCGTAAAAGAGGGGGTGGCGGGACACAATGCAGATAGCCCGGTTAGCCAATGTGTGGGAGCACTGGTTGGTCAGCCCAATTGAGATAGTATGTACATGAATGTATAGTTAGTGACTGCATATATGATGATAAAGCATTGTGAATGATTTTATAAGATGGTGCCTCATGTGTTCTATTGTGAAACTGCCCCAAAAACATTTAGGGGCGTGGTGCCACCAACTGAAAACGTTAGTCTGGAGCCCTGTGTTGACACACAAGACCTCAAATGAAGTCACTCAAGACACTTTTTCCTTTACAATCCCATTTTTTCCCAGAGTGACATGGCAACATTTTTATTTTACCTTTATTTATACAAGTAAGTCAATTAAGGAGAATCGTATTTACAATGACAACCTGTGATAGAAGCACAGTCAACAAAGACCTAACCTCTGAGTGACTCCTGACCTTCTCTAGTTGCCTCTGCTGCTCAGCCAGCTGGGTGTCCATCTTGGCGACGACTTCTTTAAGCCTTGTTCTCTCCTCTGCCATGGCCCTCTGCTGCTGGCCCAGACGGTCCTGCATCACTGAAACGAGTAGACAAGCTGACTTTCACATAACGTCATGACATTCTCACTGACTGAAGGTAAAATAAATAGAAACTACTGTATTATGAAAATCATTGTTTTCTTTTCATAAAACTGAGTAGTGGTATGATGCCTCGGAGCTGTTCGTCTCTCTACCGTGCCCCCTGCTCCAGCCCCTGGGCTGTGTTCTCGTGGGTGCTCTCCACCCGAGACAAAGGGTCCCCCAGCCTGTGGGAGAAATGCTCCATCTGCTCAATCACCACTGTCAGGGACCTACAACACCAATACACAGAATGAGAGAGGCTATATGATGTCAACTTGTAGTAAGTTACGAGTTTGGTTACATGTAGCATGTCCTCTGTATAATTCTTATGCAAAGGTCGGCGATTAAGCAGAGTATGGTTAAAAATTTGTATTGAGTAGAAATGCATGTGTGACCTGGTTTGTGATGTGGCACTGGTCACAGCATCAATCTCCTCATCCTTCAATCTCTTCAGCCTCTGGACCTGATCCTTGTGGTCTTTCTTCATCTCCAAAATAGACTTCCTAGAGGAAGGAAACCGTGACAAAGAAAGAATTAAGGTAGATTATGCAAATATCAAGATAACATACATTCTTTTAGCCACAAGCAGTGAAAATAGCTGGGCTTTAGGGAGAAAATACAGGCATGGCCACAATCTCTTGTTCTCTAATGTGGTATCTTTCAGCCCCCTACCTCTGTAGGTCTCTGAGTCGCTCCACCTCTCGGTCTCTGTCCTGCTGGGTTTGGGCCAGTCTGTGCTGTGCCTGCAGCTCCATACGCTCCTGTTCAGCTATACGTGTGACGGTGGCTAGGCGCTCTGCTAGGTCCTCGCAGTCCTGTCGTGTCTCTGCTGAACACTCTCCAGCAACATCTGGTTCAGTAGTCAGAGCCGAATGTTGTTTATGGAAGAGGCAGAAAGAGGAAGAGCACTGTCAAAAAGACAGTTGATAGATACCTGTCCCTCCAGTTTGATGCAGGCCTGTAAAGCTAGATCTCCATTCTGCTTCTCAGTCTCTCTCTTCTGTCTCTGCAGCCCAGCTACATCCACAGCTCCCCCTAACCCCAGCAGCTGGGACTCCAACTACGGACACAGACGGATACCAAAGTCAAGTTACCGAAGACTCTCAAAAGAGAACATCTGATAAAACCTGAGATATCTGTGTTCACATTAGTCAAACGAATGAAATGCGAAGTGTTTCCATCAAATGAAAAGGTAATTGTGATTGGAGATTTGTTTTACCTGCTGCTGTTGTAGTAAGAGTTGTTGCAAACTGTTGGCTGAATGAGACACCTGTTTAAAAGAGAGGAAGAGTTCCAAACACAAATCCTCCATAATGACATTAGGGCATATAAACGAAAAATAGAAAGGCCTCTACATACCTGTGGTTGGACAACAGGTGCAGTGTTCTGCATCTGGCTTTGCTGTGGCACTGGGAAACCAAGAACATTATGTGTCAATCAGGACAATCTGCCCATCATCAATGACAGTGATTGATAAGAAACTAGAGGCATAACTATTAGAAATACAAATACAGTTAGAAAGTTATTCAAAATGACTACTGTCCATAAGCTATCCCTATGTTTCCCTAAGAGTACCAACACTGCATAGAGGCAGGCATCATGGCATGGGGCCAGACATAGACTGCCATGGCTGGGCAGGGTAGTTAGGGGGTAGCTCTGCTTGACTTGGCCATCCTGGCTCCCTGTGATCCTGCAGGGCTGGTGGATGGTACTGCTGGGGCAAGGGGAAGCTAATGGTAGCAGAGGTTGGCAGGGGAGAGGGGTCTGGTCAGGATAGAAGCCTACTCTAGCAGACATCGCTGTGGATAGAAAAGGGGAGACTAGTACCGAGGAAGGGAAAGGCTGAGGTTTGGTGGGTGGATGTTGGATGACTATTGTGGAGGAGATGAGTGGACTGGTATCTATGGGGAGGGGAGAGCTGATGTGTGCCTTTGACAGGACTGTGGGTTGTGGATGTGAGACAAGCTCAGTACGGGTCTTAGGTGTTGGTGAGTGAGGAGTGTGGTCTGTGTGTGAATTCTGCCTGATAGGCTCAGTTTCTTCGGCAGTGTAATGAGCTGGTCGGGGCTGGGCATGACTCTTTGTCCCTATTGGCTCAGCTGGGTCACTAGTGAATGTGTGATTGGTTTCCTGTGTCTGCTCAGGAGGGTCAGTTGGGATAGGGGTAGACGTTCTAGTAGGCTCTGGGTCAGCCAAATGACTAGAAAGAGACTTGGCTTGGAAAAACAAAACATGTTTGTTATAAAAGATGCTTCCCGTGAGGTAAAAGTTAAATAGCACAACGTAGAGGGAAAATGGACATGGTTAGCTGGGTCCTATAAGACGGGAGTGAGTAACATACCAGGCCTGAACTGGTCCTCTCTCACTGGGGTAGAATGAGCAGTAGGGCTGGGCTGTCTGTGGGAGGGTTCCCTGGGCAGAGGAGAATCTCTTGAAGAGAAGGAACATAATCCTGACCTCAATGTCCAAAAGCACCAGAACTCATATAGCTCACTGGGGCAATATTGCAGTGATAGATATTATACATCACAGCTATTTAGATTAAGGTTGATCATACCCTGGTTCCTTGTTGGGGGTGGATGCATCTTTCCTCCTGGAAGCTGGTGAAGAACCACGTTTGCTGAGGAAGTAACAGACAATCAATGTCAACATACTGAGATGTAAGCAGTCGCTTCTAATGTAGGTGTTTCTCTAGAACTCTGGTAGTATGACCCAGCCTTCACTGTAGATTACCCTAGTCCTGGCCTTACCTGAGAAACGACTCCAGATCCACCTTGTCTCCAAACCCCAGAAAGTCTTCCTGGGTTGTCCTCTGACCGTGTGGATGATTGAGTCTTCTTCCTGCTCAATGCCCCTGATAGCCAATCATCTTTGTCCTTTTGGCTTGCAGAGACCTCTACACTGGGTCCTACTGGTTTGGGGGATTTGAAGGAGGTGTTTGGAGTCTCTGTCGATGGCTGTGGAATGCGGTTGCCAGACGAGGAGGGTTTGCTTCCCACTGACGAAGAGGGGGTCTTCAAGGGTTCTGGTACAGGTGGGGGCTCTTCCTTCTCTTCCTCCTCATCATCATCATCCTGCGAGCTCCCCCAGCCAGTCTGCAGCAGGCCGGGGAAAGGTAGGGGTGAGCATGGGGGTGATGGGTTTGGGTTTCTTCTCAGGAGAAGAGGCATTGTTGTCCTCAGTGGAGAATCTGAAAAGGAGTGGCTAATCTTAGATGGTGGCCATTTCCTTTGTCATACACTCTGGTCCAGTAGCTGACATAGATAAGCTTCAGGAACTCAGATTATATCTAAATATGATGGACTTTTTATTGACCCAACTAAGCATTGATCCAGGCATTGACCAAAACAAACTGAGGAGGGCTTCTGCTAGAGCTCTGACTTACCTGACCGACTGTCTGCGTGAGTGGCGTCCCTCAGGTGTAGTGACCAGTGTAGGTTGATAGGAACCAAACGTCAGGTCTTCTTCTAGGAAGGGGTCTGACAAAGGGAAACATCAACTCTCATTTAATTCATTCAAGAATACTATATCACACTTTAAATACAAAAACATGGAGTGTTAGCTACCTTTAGTAGTGGGGGTCTCCTGATGATGCTTCTGATTTTCCTGCTGCTGCGGAGGGTCCTTCCTCTCCCCTGTTAGAGGGCGCTCCAGAAGGCGAGGGGACGTCCCACGCCCCAGAATCTCATCTAGCCTGGTGCGTGCTCTTTGAGGGAGCTCACTGCTGCTAGAGACGGTCAGCACAGAGGAATAGGTAGGGTGCATTTCAAATGAACTTTTTGTTGGGTTTATCATAGTCCATAAGTTTTGTGATAGCCTTGGTTGGAACTTATGTTGACTGATGCATTTGAGACCCTACCTCTCATTCTTTGGTATGAGCACAGTCTCCTTCTTAAGGCTCTCTTTGGGACTCTCCCCAAACCCCAATGCATCCATTAGGTCATCCTCGTCATCATCAAACGTAAGCTCGTCCCGCTTCTTTGGAACTGGAGCTGGTGAGGCTATAGGAGAAATATATGCATTTGATATTTTCTGGCTCTCTCTTCTTTTGTCTATGTTACAATGTATAAATTCACAAATAAAACACACAAAAAGTTCACCAACCTGTTTCTTTTTTCTTTATGATGGGGGAGTCTGGGGGGAGCACTGATTTCTCTGGAGGAGCTTTTTGATGATTTTTGGCTCATTTTTGTCTTCTACGGGTAGATCATCTAACAGGTCAGCCAAAGGGTCATCAAAGTCTGTAGACAACAGATACGATACCAGAGCTGGGGATACTGTTTTGATATTGATATATTTTATGGTGTTAAGAACTCTACACTTAGGGCCACTCTTAATAGATTTTACAGTTGGTCTATACATGGGTCCAACTGTTAGCTTTGGCACCTTTTGTGTCAGTTGTTGGGGCAAGAACGTCATCTGAAGCAATGCAGCAATAGGGAGAAATAATGTACAATTATGTATATTTGCATTGTATTAATAATAATTTGGTGGCTCGGGTCATTGATAACCAATGGTGTAGCCAGACTAGCCAAAGACCAAGACAGGACAGTCAGCTCACTAGTGAAGCTGAACCTTTTGTAGCCACGTGCTGTCGATGCCGGAGCAGAACTTGGCTTCTTCTCTTCAATGCCTGGCTCATCTGAGATTCCTCCTCCTTTTAACTTGTTTCCTGATTTAGGAGGATTTTTCGTAGGTCCTCCAATGCCGGAGCCTTTACTCTGAGCTGGGGCTGAACTGGGCTTTTTCTTTGATCCAAAGAGATCAGCGTCCATATCATCTATGTCCTATGTAAGGATAGAACAGACACAGCTGGGTTATGAACGTTCACACATAAAGCCTGGAGTCTTACTCCCTGGGGATTTATCATTAGAACAAGGCATCATTACCTTCACACATAAAGCCTGGAGTCTTACTCCCTGGGGATTTATCATTAGAACAAGGCATCATTACCTTCACACATAAAGCCTGGAGTCTTACTCCCTGGGGATTTATCATTAGAACAAGGCATCATTACCTTCACACATAAAGCCTGGAGTCTTACTCCCTGGGGATTTATCATTAGAACAAGGCATCATTACCTTCACACATAAAGCCTGGAGTCTTACTCCCTGGGGATTTGTCATTAGAACAAGGCATCATTACCTTCACACATAAAGCCTGGAGTCTTACTCCCTGGGGATTTGTCATTAGAACAAGGCATCATTACCTTCACACATAAAGCCTGGAGTCTTACTCCCTGGGGATTTGTCATTAGAACAAGGCATCATTACCTTCACACATAAAGCCTGGAGTCTTACTCCCTGGGGATTTATCATTAGAACAAGGCATCATTACCTTCACACATAAAGCCTGGAGTCTTACTCCCTGGGGATTTATCATTAGAACAAGGCATCATTACCTTCACACATAAAGCCTGGAGTCTTACTCCCTGGGGATTTGTCATTAGAACAAGGCATCATTACCTTCACACATAAAGCCTGGAGTCTTACTCCCTGGGGATTTGTCATTAGAACAAGGCATCATTACCTTCACACATAAAGCCTGGAGTCTTACTCCCTGGGGATTTGTCATTAGAACAAGGCATCATTACCTTCACACATAAAGCCTGGAGTCTTACTCCCTGGGGATTTGTCATTAGAACAAGGCATCATTACCTTCACACATAAAGCCTGGAGTCTTACTCCCTGGGGACTTGTCATTAGAACAAGGCATCATTACCTTCACACATAAAGCCTGGAGTCTTACTCCCTGGGGACTTGTCATTAGAACAAGGCATCATTACCTTCACACATAAAGCCTGGAGTCTTACTCCCTGGGGATTTGTCATTAGAACAAGGCATCATTACCTTCACACATAAAGCCTGGAGTCTTACTCCCTGGGGATTTGTCATTAGAACAAGGCATCATTACCTTCATACTCTCCAGTAAGGCTGTGGGATCAGCCTCAGAAACATCAGAACCCTGGATTGGAAATGAATATAAAAGATGTATATGAAGGAAAACATAGTCAACTGCCTCCCTGCCATACTTAATGTATGACCTGCCAACTCACCTCATCATTTTCAGCTTCCTCAGCAAGTTTGCTGAAGAGGTCGTCGTCGCCCAATAGTGAGCTGGAGAGCAGAAACGCATAGAATTAGCAGATACTGTCACAGTCTGCTTGCTATCTAAATAGTCAAGAAAGAAAGAGTTGAGACTACTCTCTGATCTGGCAGTACATTATTTCAGTCCCAGTTAACTCACCGTTTTCCACTGCGTGATGGTAGAGGAGGTCCTAGTCTGCCTGCTTCACGGGCCAGAGCTTTGGCCTTCACTGGGAAATCTGTACAAATAAACAGGAAAACTTTTCCATCACTACACAGTGTGTACGTACAGTATATTATACTAATGATTTGTCTGTTTGAATGGTCATAGATCTGTTGTAGGGATGTAATTACATACCATCATCTCCCAACATGTCTCCTAACATATCATCAATTGAACCTGTAGTACAAAAACATCATATTGAATGTGAGCTCCATTCAAGTTGTATTGTGCAGGATTTAAATAGGTAAATAACAACATCAGAGGGACTTACTCTTCTGTCCTTTCTTCTGTTTAGCCTGTATCGATTATGAACACATAGGATAGGATAGGGGGTGGGTTTAATTTGTGGAACTTTCCAACAGGAATCTGTTACAAAAACGTCGTAAAATACAAGATTGCCAAACAACGCATACAAAGTAGCAAGATACATTCACCTTGCTAACTAGCTGTCGAATAGGCATCAACTCACCACATAGCTTATTCTTAATGTTTGTCCATAGGCTACCAGAGTGAGGACAGACATTTTTCGGAATAAACGTGGTGAGTGAAAAACTTAATGACATAGCCCACTCCCTACCAGGTACCTTATTCGGCCGCTATACAACCTTGTTATTTACAAAGTTTCTGGAACAGATTCCTGTTGGAACGTTCCATAAATTATACCCACCCAGGTTAGGAGTTTTAAAACAAATTTCACTGCAGTCAATGGGGGTGACTGGCACTTGAATCAACTACAAGCTTTAACTAGAAGCTATCTTGTTGTGGGGAATTAGCTAGCTCTCAACAACCTATACTGAGCACTATTACATCTTAAGAGGATTGATCTTGCAGAATTACCAAGAATGTATGAGGAGACTTGTGATTAATGACTCGTATCTTGATTTAGATAGTATACGATACTTGCTATGATGTTTCTCTGACTGCAGCAGCGTTAAATCTGAGCAAATTTAATTAGCTAATGTTAGCTAACTAGTTAAAGTAAAGCGTCATGGTGACTATTGGTAACCACAACGAAGGGAAACCCAACAAGTCTGCAAATTTGCTTTGGCTAGATGACTAGAAGCTACTGTCTGTAGCTATTCTTTCACAAACTTTAGCTAGTATATTTGGTCACTAGCTACCTTTTAAGCATTTAGAAACAACGAACAAATAATGCTGAGTGTGGACTCAGCTAGGTGTTGTAACGTTACCACCAGCACTAGCTACATTCAAATGACATGGAAAGGCTGTTGTCTCATCAGGAATGCATTAACTGTGTAGCTAAACGTACTCCCTCTGATTGACCAGGTTGAATGACTGAATACTAACTTAAATATTTAGAGTAAATCTAACCACCCGTCAATTTAAGTTAATAAAATACCAATCCATATGCTTTTACCCGCAGGTTCCTCTGTTGTAGCATTTTCAGTGAATTATTGGTAAACATTCTGTTTGGTCACCACTAGGTGGCGTTTCAGGTTAGAACGTTTCAAGATATCAAGATATATTATTGTACAAAAGAGCAGAATATAGAATAACAAATATTGCTTTTATCTAACTAAATACTTTTTGTTTAATTGCAGGTCAGTATTGGTGTACATAACGAAGTAACTGATTATATAACAACATTGTTAATGGGTCTACATAGCTAAGCATTCAGTCAGTGGTGGTGATGGACTGTATCAACTATACCCAACAAAATCTGTGGCACCAACAGATGAATTAAAGGAAAACTCCACCCAAAAACTATCTTTTGGTATTTGTTTCTTTAGTCCATTGTTGATTCAGTCTCAAAATGTTTTGCATGTCAGCAATCAAGTTTTCAAGATATATAACTTTCAAAATACAGAAATACAAATGCATTTTGCATCATATGATGCTGCGTTTTGTATTTGAAAGTTATAGATCTTGAAAAATGTATTGGTTACATGCAAAGCATCTTGTCCCCTTCCCATTCCAGCACCAACAACACAGAGCACATAGGTTTGTGAGGTGGGATCAAACCAATTCTATTTGAACTCCTAACAAGTAGGGCAGTAGAGATCATGAAATTGTGTCAGACGGTAATTGTCATGCAAATAACTGCCAGTCTCACGGTAATTGACCGTTAATTAACATAAACACATTTAGCGTACATAGGCAAAAATAACATTGTTTAAAGTGACTAGTGATTCATTTATTACATCCAATTTTTAATTATTAAAGGGGCTAGAGATTTCTAAGGCTGCATGATGCGACTCCAATATTCAGAACAGCTCGATTTCCCCCCCCCCCTATAATTAATTACAATATGAGTGAAATAATTTTCCTTCCAATTTTTTTTATTATTATGTATGTTAAAAAGCAGCTTTTCTGTCACACCCTGATCTGTTTCACTTGTCTGTGTGTTTGTCTCCACCCCCTCCAGGTGTCGCTTGTTTTCCCCAGTGTATTTATCCCTGTGTTTCCTGTCTCTCTGTGCCAGTTGGTCTTATATGTCCAAGTCAACCACCGGGTTTTTCTCGGTCGCTTGTCTTCTCTATTCTCTTTTTGCTAGTCCTTCCGGTTTTGACCCTTGCCTGTTTCTGGACTCTTTACCCGCCTGCCTGACCATTCTGCCTGCCTTCACCTCGAGCCTGCCTGCCACTCTTTACCTCCTGACCTCTGAACTGGTTTTGACCTTTTGCCTGTCCACGGCCATTCTCTTGCCTACCCCTTTTTGGATCAATAAACATCTAAGACTCCAACCATCTGCCTCCTGTGTCTGCATCTGGGTCTCACCTTGTGCTCTGATAATTTTCTCTGTGCGTGTGTGTGTGTGTGTGTATGTGTATATATATATATATATATATATATATATATATACTGCTCAAAAAAATAAAGGGAACACTTAAACAACACATCCTAGATCTGAATGAAAGAAATAATGTTATTAAATACTTTTTTCTTTACATAGTTGAATGTGCTGACAACAAAATCACACAAAAATAATTAATGGAAATCCAATTTATCAACCCATGGAGGTCTGGATTTGGAGTCACACTCAAACTTAAAGTGGAAAACCACACTACAGGCTGATCCAACTTTGATGTCATGTCCTTAAAACAAGTCAAAATGAGGCTCAGTAGTGTGTGTGGCCTCCACGTGCCTGTATGACCTCCCTACAATGCCTGGGCATGCTCCTGATGAGGTGGCGGATGGTCTCCTGAGGGATCTCCTCCCAGACCTGGACTAAAGCATCCGCCAACTCCTGGACAGTCTGTGGTGCAACGTGGCGTTGGTGGATGGAGCGAGACATGATGTCCCAGATGTGCTCAATTGGATTCAGGTCTGGGGAACGGGCAGGCCAGTCCATAGCATCAATGCCTTCCTCTTGCAGGAACTGCTGACACACTCCAGCCACATGAGGTCTAGCATTGTCTTGCATTAGGAGGAACCCAGGGCCAACCGGACCAGCATATGGTCTCACAAGGGGTCTGAGGATCTCATCTCGGTACCTAATGGCAGTCAGGCTACCTCTGGCGAGCACATGGAGGGCTGTGCGGCCCCCCAAAGAAATGCCACCCTACACCATGACTGACCCACCGCCAAACCGGTCATGCTGGAGGATGTTGCAGGCAGCAGAACGTTCTCCTCGGCGTCTCCAGACTCTGTCACGTCTGTCACGTGCTCAGTGTGAACCTGCTTTCATCTGTGAAGAGCACAGGGCGCCAGTGGCGAATTTGCCAATCTTGGTGTTCTCTGGCAAATGACAAACGTCCTGCACGGTGTTGGGCTGTAAGCACAACCCCCACCTGTGGACGTCGGGCCCTCATACCACCCTCATGGAGTCTGTTTCTGACCGTTTGAGCAGACACATGCACATTTGTGGCCTGCTGGAGGTCATTTTGCAGGGCTCTGGCAGTGCTCCTCCTGCTCCTCCTTGCACAAAGGCGGAGGTAGCGGTCCTGCTGCTGGGTTGTTGCCCTCCTACGGCCTCCTCCACGTCTCCTGATGTACTGGCCTGTCTCCTGGTAGCGCCTCCATGCTCTGGACACTACGCTGACAGACACAGCAAACCTTCTTGCCACAGCTCGCATTGATGTGCCATCCTGGATGAGCTGCACTACCTGAGCCACTTGTGTGGGTTGTAGACTCCGTCTCATGCTACCACTAGAGTGAAAGCACCGCCAGCATTCAAAAGTGACCAAAACATCAGCCAGGAAGCATAGGAACTGAGAAGTGGTCTGTGGTCTCCACCTGCAGAACCACTCCTTTATTGGGGGTGTCTTGCTTATTGCCTATAATTTCCACCTGTTGTCTATTCCATTTGCACAACAGCATGTGAAATTTATTGTCAATCAGTGTTGCTTCCTAAGTGGACAGTTTGATTTCACAGAAGTGTGATTGACTTGGAGTTACATTGTGTTGTTTAAGTGTTCCCTTTATTTTTTTGAGCAGTATATATATATACCCCCAACAGCAGAATGGTGTGGACGTATACCAGTCATTAAAATTATTATTGCGAGTAGACCAGGTAGCCTAGTGGTTATGGCTTTGGGCCAGTAACTGAAAGGTTGCTAGATCGAATCCCTGAGCTGACAAGGTAAAAATCTGTTGTTCTGCCCCTGAACAAGGCAGTTAGGCCATCATTGTAAATAAGAATTTGTTCTTAACTGACTTGCCTAGTTAAATAAAAATAAAGACTGCTGATTGGCCAGTTTATCCTCCTCAGGAAGATGACATCATCCTCTATGAGGAAATAGCAAGCATTTTTTAAATGGTCTGTTTGAGATACAAGTTTGAGGTGGGGTGTTTTTTCTCAAATTCATGCTTTGGCCACCAATACTGGTATAGGATGAGTCAACATTATTTGGGTATGAGTTTACAGAATATGAACTTTTAAAAGTGAGATTTTCACTTTAAAACTGCAACATTTTCTCTCAGCATCTTGGCAAAATGTGAAGAGTAGCAGAAAATTACCTTAACTGTACATTTTTCTCAGACTCATGAAAATATGTGTAGAATAGCATTATAAAACTGCAGATTTTTCTCTCTGCCCCATGGCAAACTGTGTTGAAATGCAGGAAGTTTTCCTAAAACATACAACATAAATAGGGGCCAGTCAAATCTCTGTTTTCAGAAGAAATTGCACAATGACTGGGTTTATAAGAATACATGTTTCAACAAGCTCTGTAGGCTATGGGCTCTCCAACTCCGTTCTAGCGGTTATTTGGACACTTTAGGTGTGATACAAACATTATCAAAACATATAAGCCTATGGACTAGGATACAAGTCGCAAAAAAATGCATGCACTGTTTCTTTAGACTCCACACCAGGGCCGTTGCCAGAATTAATCCGTTGGACCGGCCTTTGATATCCGTAGGTGGGCACATTTTTTCACAGGACCTCCTCTGTGTGCACGTGCTTGCACGTTCATAAATTTTTTATGGGTGTTATAGTGAAGCCCATAGGCAGCTCCTGAGTTTCAAGTTTGGGGAAGCTTACAATTTATCATACCTTTTCTACCGATCTGCGTGACAGTTATGATTATTTTTGTGGAACAGTTTCATTTCAATAATAACGTTTCCTTTATTCAAAATCATTCTCACGTGGATAATCATAAAATCTGAAGTAAAATGATACAAATCTAAAAGTTAAAATACGGGCAAATTGATACACTGTGGTCCATTGGCGGCAAGAGAAATTAGCACGTAGATAGCCTATAGGCCAATACAGCAGTAGACCTATAACTTCCATGTCAACTAAGTAAAATACATAAAGCCGACAAATAAAAACAGCAGAAAATATCTTGATGAAAATGTTGTTTCTTTCAATCACATTCATCTCTCTATTCCGACTGTTTACCTCCCTTTCTATCTATCTTGCTAGTGAAGTGCCACATTGTATCAAAACATCAACTTGGTGTGGCCTGAAGCTGTAGCTAACTTGCAACATTTTATCAACTAGCCTGTTCCAGGCCCTCAGAGTTTCCTACATGCCAGTGAGCTCTGGACATACAGCTGTTTTAATGACTCTTCCACTGGATACAGGGCATTCAGAAAGTATTCAGACCCCTTGACCTTTTCCACATTTTGTTACATTACAGCCTTATTCTAAAATGGATTAAATACAAAAAAAATCCTCATCATTCTACACACAATACCCCATAATTACAACGGGTCCCTTTGCTATGAGACTCACATTTGAGCTCAGGTACATCCTGTTTCCATTGATCATCCTTGAGATGTTCTACAACCTTGATTGGAGTCTACCTGTGGTAAATTCAATTGATTGGACATGATTTGGAAAGGCACACACCTGTCTATGTAAGGTCCCACAGTTGACAGTGCATGTCAGAGCAAAAACCAAGTCATGTGGTCGAAGGAATTGTCCGAGACAGGATTGTGTCAAAGCACAGATCTGGTGAAGGGCACCAAAACAATCTGCAGCATTGAAGGTCCCGAAGAACACAGTGGCCTCCATCATTCTTAAATGGAAGAAGTTTGAAACCCCTAAGACTCTTCCTAGAACTGGCCGCCCGGGAAAACTGAGCAATCGGGGGGAAAAGGCCTTGGTGAGGGAGGTGATCAAGAACCCGATGGTCACTCTGACAGAGCACCAGAGTTCCTCTGTGGAGATGGGAGAAACTTCCAGAAGGACAACCATCTCTGCAGCACTCCACCAATCAGGACTTTATGGTAGAGTGACCAGACGGAAGCCACTCCTTAGTAAAAGGCACATGACAGCCCGCTTGGAGTTTGCCGAAAGACACCTAAAGACTCTCAGACCATGAGAAACAAGATTCTCTGGTCTGATGAAATCAAGATTGAACTCTTTGGCCTGAATGCCAAGCGTCACGTCTGGAGGAAACGTGGCACCATCCCTACGGTGAAGCATGGTGGTGTGAGCATCATGCTGTGGGGATGTTTTTCAGCTGCAGGGACTGGGAGACTAGTCAGGATCGAGGGAAAGATTAACAGAGCAAAGTACAGAATGATCCTTAATGAAAACCTGCTCCAGAGCGCTCAGGACCTCAGGGTGAATGTTCACCTTCCAACTGGACAACAACCCTAAGCACAAAGCCAAGACAACACAGGAGTGGCTTTGGGACAAGTCTCTGAATGTCTTTGAGGGGCCAAACAAGAGCCCAGTCTTGAACCTGGTCAAACATCTCTGGAGAGACCTGAAAATAGCTGTGTAGCAATGTTCCTCATCCAAACCTGACAGAGCTTGAGAGGATCTGTAGAGAAGAATGGGAGAAACTCCCCAAATACAGATGTGCCAAGCTTGTAGCGTTATACCCAAGAAGACTCAAGGCTGTAATCGTTGCCAAAGGTGCTTCAACAAAGTACTGAGTAAAGGTTCTGAATTCTTGCGTAAATGTGTTATTTCAGTTTTTCTAAAAACCTGTTTTTGCTTTGTCATTATGGGGTATTGTGTGTAGATTGATGAGGGAAAAAAGCTATTTAATCTATTTTAGAATAAGGCTGCAACGTAACAAAATGTGGAAAAAGTCAAAGGGGTTGAATACTTTCCGAATGCACTGTATATGGTATCATCAGATCATGATATTATGGTCTTTCACACCAAGGTTTGGTGATTATGGAGGCTGGCGGTGTTGGAATGATGTTTCAACAAAAATATTTCAAATCATTCGCAATGGATGTTAAAAAAACAGACTGTTGACAAACTGTTTGAGGTGAAGAAAACATTTCTGAGAATCTCATTTTATTTGTGGGTGGACGTGGTGAGTTAATTATGACAATCAGAAATCAGATATTGCCAAATGGGCACTTTCCTACATTAACTTGTTTCTCACAAGTGTAGGAGGTTGTGAACTTTGCAAACAACGTTTCCATTCCGAGAATGAGAACGGTAAATTACTGTAATTAATACATGCATTAACAAAAATGAATGTAACAAAATGACTGGAGATTAACGGGACATTTTCTAGGCCTACTGGTGACATACAGTTGAAGTCGGAAGTTTACATACACTTCGGTTGGAGTCATTAAAACTTGTTTTTCAACCACTCCACAAATTTCTTGTTAACAAACTATAGTATTGGCAAGTCGGTTAGGACATCTACTTTGTGCATGACACATGTAATTTTTCCAACAATTGTTTACAGACAGATTATTTCACTTATAATTCACTATATCACAATTCCAGTGGGTCAGAAGTTTACATACACTAAGTTGACTGTGCCTTTAAACAGCTTGGAAAATTCCAGTAAATTATGTCATGGCTTTAGAAGCTTCTGATAGGCTAATTGACATCATTTGAGTCAATTGGAGGTGTACCTGTGGATGTATTTCAATGCCTATCTTCAAACTCAGTGCCTCTTTGCTTGACATCATGGGAAAATCAAAAGAAATCAGCCAAAGCTTCGGATTTTTTTTTTTAGACCTCCACAAGTCTGGTTCATCCTTGGGAGCAATTTCCAAAGGCCTGAAGGTACCACGTTCATCTGTACAAACAATAGTACGCAAGTATAACACCATGGGACCACGCAGCCGTCATACCGCTCAGGAAGGAGACGCGTTCTGTCTCCTAGAGATGAACGTACTTTGGTGCGAAAAGTGCAAATCAATCCCAGAACAACAGCAAAGGACCTTGTGAAGATGCTGGAGGAAACAGGTACAAAAGTATCTATATCCACAGTAAAACGAGTCCGATATCGACATAACCTGAAAGACCGCTCAGCAAGGAAGAAGCCACTGTAATAAAAAAGCCAGACTACAGTTTGCAACTGCAAATGGGGACAAAGATCGTACTTTTTGGAGAAATGTCCTCTGGTCTAATGAAACAAAAATAGAACTGTTTGGCCATAATCATCATTATGTTCGGAGGAAAAAGGGGGAGGATTGCAAGCCGAAGAACACCCTCCCAACCGTGAAGCAGCATCATGTTGTGGGGGTGCTTTGCTGCAGGAGGGACTGGTGCACTTCACAAAATAGATGGCATCATGAGGTAGGAAAATTATGTGGATATATTGAAGCAACATCTCAAGACATCAGTCAGGAAGTTAAAGCTTGGTCGCAAATGGGTCTTCCAAATGGACAATGACCCCAAGCATACTTCCAGAGTTGTGGCAAAATGGCTGAAGGACAACAAAGTCAAGGTATTGGAGTGGCCATCACAAAGCCCTGACCTCAATCCTATAGAAAATGTGTGGGCAGAACTGTAAAAGCATGTTCGAGTAAGGAGGCCTACAAACCTGACTCAGTTACACCAGCTCTGTCAGGAGGAATGGGCCAAAATTCCCCCAACTTATTGTGGGAAGCTTGTGGAAGGCTACCCAAAACATTTGTCACAAGTTAATCAATTTAAAGGCAATGCTACCAAATACTAATTGAGTGTATGTAAACTTCTGACCCACTGGGAATGTGATGAAAGAAATAAAAGCTGAAATAAATAATTCTCTCTACTATTATTCTGACATTTCACATTCTTAAAATAAAGTGGTGATCCTAACTGACCTAAAACAGGGAATTTTTACTAGGGTTAAATGTCAGGAATTGTGAAAAACGGAATTTAAATGTATTTGGCTGAGGTGTATGTAAACTTCCGACTTCAACTGTATGTAATGGGAAATTGATAAAAAAATTAACAATCAAAGGACAAACAATTCACATAATGAAACAATTAATGCGCAATAATTGTTAGGAGACTACTGAGCGCATTCTGGAGAGCCGAGTGCATGCTTTCTGGAGAGAGACATGTCTTCTCCACCCACCCCTCCCCTCCTTCTTGTTGCAACATTTTAAATTATACTCAAGACATATTATCTTCACACATATTTAGATGCTTGTCACTGACAGACGCAACTCAATCAGCTAGACATATTGCCGTTCATGTTGCCAAATTCCGTGATTCCCAAATAAGCATAGGCTTACACACTTGTGATTTGAAACTATCCATAGCTTTTCTTTTTAAACAAGCTAATGATCCTGTGTGGCTAAGTCATGCTCTCTGGTGAAGTATTTTGAATATTTTTATTTAGACAGTAGTAATTATTTACTGAGCAAAAATATACTGCTCAAAAAAATAAAGGGAACACTTAAACAACACAATGCAACTCCAAGTCAATCACACTTCTGTGAAATCAAACTGTCCACTTAGCAAGCAACACTGATTGACAATACATTTCACATGCTGTTGTGCAAATGGAATAGACAACAGGTGGAAATTATTGGCAATTAGCAAGACACCCCCAATAAAGGAGTGGTTCTGCAGGTGGTGACCACAGACCACTTCTCAGTTCCTATGCTTCCTGGCTGATGTTTTGGTCACTTTTGAATGCTGGCGGTGCTTTCACTCTAGTGGTAGCATGAGACGGAGTCTACAACCCACACAAGTGGCTCAGGTAGTGCAGCTCATCCAGGATGGCACATCAATGCGAGCTGTGGCAAGAAGGTTTGCTGTGTCTGTCAGCGTAGTGTCCAGAGCATGGAGGCGCTACCAGGAGACAGGCCAGTACATCAGGAGACGTGGAGGAGGCCGTAGGAGGGCAACAACCCAGCAGCAGGACCGCTACCTCCGCCTTTGTGCAAGGAGGAGCAGGAGGAGCACTGCCAGAGCCCTGCAAAATGACCTCCAGCAGGCCACAAATGTGCATGTGTCTGCTCAAACGGTCAGAAACAGACTCCATGAGGGTGGTATTGAGGGCCCAACGTCCACAGGTGGGGGTTGTGCTTACAGCCCAACACCGTGCAGGACGTTTGTCATTTGCCAGAGAACACCAAGAGTGGCAAATTCGCCACTGGCGCCCTGTGCTCTTCACAGATGAAAGCAGGTTCACACTGAGCACATGTGACAGACGTGACAGTCTGGAGACGCCGTGGAGAACGTTCTGCTGCCTGCAACATCCTCCAGCATGACCGGTTTGGCGGTGGGTCAGTCATGGTGTGGGGTGGCATTTCTTTGGGGGGCCGCACAGCCCTCCATGTGCTCGCCAGAGGTAGCCTGACTGCCATTAGGTACCGAGATGAGATCCTCAGACCCCTTGTGAGACCATATGCTGGTGCGGTTGGCCCTGGGTTCCTCCTAATGCAAGACAATGCTAGAACTCATGTGGCTGGAGTGTGTCAGCAGTTCCTGCAAGAGGAAGGCATTGATGCTATGGACTGGCCCGCCCGTTCCCCAGACCTGAATCCAATTGAGCACATCTGGGACATCATGTCTGGCTCCATGCACCAACGCCACGTTGCACCACAGACTGTCCAGGAGTTGGCGGATGCTTTAGTCCAGGTCTGGGAGGAGATCACTCAGGAGACCATCCGCCACCTTATCAGGAGCATGCCCAGGCATTGTAGGGAGGTCATACAGGCACGTGGAGGCCACACACACTACTGAGCCTCATTTTGACATTTTAAGGACATTACATCAAAGTTGGATCAGCCTGTAGTGTGGTTTTCCACTTTAATTTTGAGTGTGACTCCAAATCCAGACCTCCATGGGTTGATAAATTGGATTTCCATTGATTATTTTTGTGTGATTTTGTTGTCAGCACATTCAACTATGTAAAGAAAAAAGTATTTAATAAGATTATTTCATTAATTCAGATCTAGGATGTGTTATTTTAGTGTTCCCTTTATTTTTTTGAGCAGTGTATAAACACAACATGCAGAGCATCCCAAACATGCTCAATGGGTGACATGTCTGGTGAGTATGCAGGCCATGGAAGAACTGGGACATGAGGTGATGGTGGCAGATGAATGGCATGACAATGGGCCTCAGAATCTCATCACAATACAGTATCTCTGTGCATTCAAATGCCATCAATAAAATGCAATTGTATTCATCGTCTGTAGCTTATGCCTGCCCATACCATAACCCCACCAGAGTGCCACCATGGGGCACTCTGTTTACAACGTTAACATCGGCAAACCGCTTGCCCACACAACACCATACACGTGATCTGCGATTGTGAGGCCAGTTGGACGTACAGCCAAATTAACTAATACCACATTGGAGGTGGCTTATGGTAGATAAATTAACATTAAATTCTCTGGCAACGGCTCTGGTGGACATTCCTGCAGTTAGTATGCCAATTGCACGTTCCTGGAAAACTTGAGACATTTGTGGCAAAACTGCACATTTTAGAGTGACCTTTTATTGTCCCCAGCACAAGGTGCACCTGTGTAATGATCATACTGTTTAATCAGCTTCTAGATATGCCACACCTGTCAGATGGATGGATTATCTTGGCCAAGGAGAAATGCTCCCTAACAGGGATGTAAACAAATTTGTGCACAACATTTGAGAGAAATAAGCTTTTTGTGAATATGGAACATTTCTGGAATCTTTTATTTCAGCTCATGAGACATGGGACCAAAACATTTGTTGCATTTATATTTTTGTACAATGTAGTAGGCCTCGCCTATAGAAAGCTTATGGGATCCTCCTCCTTTTAATATAGGCCATCAAAACTTTGTTTTCATAGCATATAGCCTGTAGAAATTTTGTACAACATGGGCTTATATGAACACAATGTATTCCGCTCAAACTCTGAATGTCAGGGCTCTCATGAAGTGTTTGATTTGATTTTCAATTGCATTTGCATTGATGCCAGAGTGATTAGCAGGACAACAGAGCGCTGAGTACCAGGCCATTAACGACTGGCCGTTAGCAAGTTTGGTAGGCTGCTAATGACCATCAGCATGCAGTTTTGGAGAAGCCTATATACCTCAACAGTCACGTGGAATTTGACTGTGGTCATGATTCGTGACTGCCGGTGTGGTGGTTGGTTCAACGTAATTTCATTGAAATAGCATGTAAACAACGTTGATTCAACTAGAGTGTGTCTAGTGGGACAGTAACAGCCCTACTAACAACTTCCCCCCCCTGCCACCACTTCCCCAGCACTCAAAGGCCCTTTCAGATGTCTCCACTGCAGGCCTTACTCTGAGGAGGCTTGTAGAAGATGGAGGGACCTCTAACCACCACTTCACGTTTTTTGGGTTGTTCATGGTTGTTGTAACAGTGACTGTTCCATTTATCTCTAGTGGGTATTGCCATCCCTTTATAGTTTTGAGGGAGGTGGGGAGATCAGAGGTAATGAAAGTCTTCTATACGCTCTCCCAAAGTCTACATTTGCAAACTATTTCTTCAGGAGCATCTTGTTATTGTCATGAAACTGGTGTTATTAGTAAAGATAATATTGTGTTGCCTGTAACACCATAGGTGTTTTCGTTTGGCTTCTTCTTGTTTTTTGGGGGGGTTTTTTTACCCATTTTTCTCCCTAATTTTGTGGTATCTAATTGGTAGTTACAGTCTTTTCCCATCGATGCAACTCCCGTATGGACTCGGGAGAGGCGAAAATCGAGAGCCGTGCGTCTTCCAAAACACGACTCGTTTGGCTTCTTTATGGACCTTTTTTAAGGTCTTTCAATCAATTTGTGGGGTCATTTGCCAGTCTAATGATTTGATAGTAACCACTGTCATGTTGACGGCTGGTGAGATTGGAAGTAAATAACACAAGGCTGTTGTGTCAGCAGCAGAGCTATATTTACCTGCTCACGTTTGTGGATTAATACTGTGGAGTGGAATGATCACTGTTTTATCCTTATGAGGTCAGGTGACGTCATCCTGAGGCATCTGCTTAATTCTTGTTGTTTGGAGTGGTTAAAAAAACAAGCATGAACAGATTCAATATCTCAGACTGTATGTTACATGTTGAAGGGTCTCTTACAAGTGGTAATACAGTAATGGTCATCATGCATTACATACAATGCAACATTTGGGAGTAGGTATCCTACAACAAGGGAAAACTAAAACCAAGGCCATAAAAACATGTACAAACTAAATATATTTTTTCCAATCTCTTTATTTGATCAGGTGGGGAGAGCAAAGAACAGACATCATTTTTGCTTTAGAGAGAAGAAGCAGGTTGTAAGTTGACATGTCAAAGGAAAGTCGATTCTGTAACAAACCATCCTACCAGTAACCACCATCATCACCAAGCTCTGACTCAAGGCAGACGTTTACTAAGGTGACACCTAGCTGCTTTTAAAAATGTCAAGTAAAGTTGGAGCTGTGTTTTGAACATAGGCAGACTAGTAACACACCTCTTTCTGACTGTTGCTCCTTCAATGGGACCAATGGGATGCTAAAGGTTTAGGGGAAGAGGGGATTCACTTGCAGGCTTTCTTTCATCACATAGCAATGCATTGTGACTGGAGAGGGTTGACAGAGAGGTACAAAACAGATGCCTCTTTCCATTGCTCTTTAGATTGAGTAGCCATGGCACATACATCTTCACTACAAGACATTTATGTTCTCTGACATTTGGTCAAATATTTATGGGTTCAAGTGATTCATTTTAAACATATTGCTTATCCATAGCTCCTTGTTTCAGTCAAAAACAAGATTTAGGTCACTTTAGGAATGTGAAAGATTACCAAAAACAACCTACCATTTAAAGTGCATAATTTTAAAGTTCTGCCTCTTCTTTAAAAGCCATTATAATTTACTCAATGGACACAAATCTGTATAGCCCTATTTGCTCAAAGACAAAAAATGACAATCAAAGAAAACTACTGTTTTTTGAGGCACGGAGCACTTTCCAACAATTTTACATTGACCATTGGCCTACTTTACCTTAAGAAAACGTCCAACTCTACAAAACAAGAAACCCACAATAAACCAAGATGTTGTTCTGTAGATTCAGCTCCACCAAGATGTGATTGGTTGAGGTTTCATTCCCAGAAATGGAATTCTCCTGCCTCAAGAAGGAGGAGGGAGGCCTCCTGGGACTGTCCTCTGCTGAAATATCATTAGAGGGATCTGCAGGACAGATGGGGGATTGAAGATGTGATTAAAAAAAAGATCCTTGTTGTGCTGGCCACGCCCTGGCCTGTTATTAATTCCAGATGCTTTTCACATGGCAATGCACAGTCTCTGAACACTGGACAGACAATAGCTGCATCAATTCCAGATGACTGAGATGGAGCTGCTGCTGTTGTCTGTAACAAATCAATTTTGGGGTTTAGGTTATAGGATGTTGCCTGTCAAACTAGACTGGAAAATACCCAAAGCACAGGAGTTAACATGTTAGCAAGGAGCTTCAATCAGCAGTGGTATATTCAGAGGTGGAAAACTACTCAATTCTCATACCTGAGTAAAAGTAAAGATACCTTCGTAGAAAATGACTCACGTAAAAGTGAGACATCCAGTAAAATACTACTTGAGTAAAAGTCTAAAGGTATCTGGTTTTAAATGTACTTAAGTACAGTGGTGGAAAAAGTATACTTGTCATACTTGAGGAAAAGTAAAAATACATCAAATTCCTTATATTAAGCAAACCAGACGACACGATATCCTTATTATTATTATTTTTTGACAGCCAGAAGCACACTCCGCCACTCAGACATATTTTACAAACTAAGCATTTGTGTTTGGTGAGTCTGCCAGATCAGAGGCAGTAGGGATGACCAGGGACGTTCTCTTGATAAGTCTGTGAAATGGACCTTTTTCCTGTACCGTTAAGCATTCAAATTGTAACGAGTACATTTGGGTGTCAAGGAAAATGTATGGAGTAAAAAGTATACTATTTTCTTTAGGAATGTAGTGAAGTAAAAGTAAAAGTTGTCAAAAATATAAATAGTAAAGTAAAATACAGATACCCCAAAAAAACGACTTAAGTAGTACTTTAAAGTATTTTTACTTACTGTAAGTACTTTAGACCACTGGGTAAATTAGCCCTCGTGAAAAAGTACTACTGAATTATTACACAAAACCTATTTGTGCAGTAGTGACTATGTAGAGACTTGTAAGGATTGTGTAGATTATGCACTACTCAAGATACACAAGTAGTGTTTTGTTGTGTTCAGCTTGAAAACAGTAGTGATTACAGTAGTAATCAGGTAGAGCTTTTTACTACATGATGCATGTAATAAATATGTAGTCAAAATTCTACAGCTTTTCTACACAGGCTTTTCAATAGTAATCAGGTATAGTTTTTACTACTTGATATTAGTAGGAAATAAGTCATTTCAACACTATTGCCAGATTACACAGGCTTTTCGCAACCGCAGATGAAGGCAAAACAGGAAGTAGTTGGTTATTGTTGGGTAGCTACTGTTTTTGACAATTCCGAATGTAATCATCTTCCATCCTTCATCATCCTGTCTTTCATAGCCTTTATGCTGGCACCATCTGTAAGTTTAACTTTTGTTTATGTTTTCTGAATAGTTTCATGTTGTTGTTTAGCAGTTTATCTAACTTTTTACCACATCAAAAAGATTGCTAGCCAAAACGGTGTTGTGTTTAGCCTAGTTATTTGCTAGCCCCATTGGAATGTAGCTATGTAGCCTCTGTTTTTGTCATGCTAGCTAATAAGTACGCGTGTTTGTATGCAAATGTTTTTCTGTGTTGTCTTATATGACCTCTGATAGCAAATTATTGATAATGGCTTATATTTTGTTGTCTCTGGTGCTTGTCTTAATTTTCTAAAAGATTACGTAGTGGAGAAACGTGGCTGCAACAAAAAAGAGGATCTGAAGATAGTTAAAAACATCTTAAGGATCGGACCCTTTTTTTAAATTTTCACCTTAAATGACATACCCAAATCTAACTGCCTGTAGTTCAGGCCCTGAAGCAAGGATATGCATATTCTTGATAACATCTGAAAGGAAACACTTTGAAGTTTGTGGAAATGTGAAAGGAATATAGGAAAATATAACACATTAGATCTGGTACAATCATTTTTTAAATGCAAGAGAAAGGCAATAATGTATTATTCCATCCCAGGTGCAATTTAGAATTTGGCCACTAGATGGCAGCAGTGTATGCGCAAAGTTTTAGACTGATCCAATGAACCATTGGATTTATGTTACATTTTTGGATCAAGACTGCCCAAATGTGCCTAATTTGTTTATTAATAACTTTTCAAGTTCAAAACTGTGCACTCTCCTCAAACAATAGTGTGGTATTATTTCACTGTAAAAGCTACTGTAAATTGGACAGTGCAGTTAGATTAACAAGAATTTAAGCTTTCTGCCAATATCAGATATGTCTATGTCCTGAGAAATGTTCTTGTTACTTACAACCTCATGCTAATCCCCTTAACCTACGTTAGCTCAAAAATCCAATGGGGGACCCACCGATCCTGAAGAAGTCAAAGCTGAATGAAGACAAGGCCTCAAAGGGATTAACAAAAGTGTAAATATGTAATTTAATCAGTGGCGACCCGTCATTCAGGGCAGTTTTTGAGCACCACACTTTTAGGTAAAATAAATAAATATATATAGCATTTTTTGGGGGGGCTTGCCTGTTTTGCATATTATTTTGGCATTAATACGTGTTCCATATCAGTTTGCAAACAATGTAAAAAAAATATATACTGCTCAAAAAAATAAAGGGAACACTTAAACAACACATCCTAGATCTGAATGAAAGAAATCATCTTTTTAAATACTTTTTTCTTTACATAGTTGAATGTGCTGACAACAAAATCACACAAAAATAATCAATGGAAATCCAATTTATCAACCCATGGAGGTCTGGATTTGGAGTCACACTCAAAATTTAAGTGGAAAACCACACAACAGGCTGATCCAACTTTGATGTAATGTCCTTAAAACAAGTCAAAATGAGGCTCAGTAGTGTGTGTGGCCTCCACGTGCCTGTATGACCTCCTTACAACGCCTAGGCATGCTCCTGATGAGGTGGCGGATGGTCTCCTGAGGGATCTCCTCCCAGACCTGGACTAAAGCATCCGCCAACTCCTGGACAGTCTGTGGTGCAACGTGGCGTTGGTGGATGGAGCCAGACATGATGTCCCAGGTGTGCTCAATTGGATTCAGGTCTGGGGAACGGGCGGGCCAGTCCATAGCATCAATGCCTTCCTCTTGCAGGAACTGCTGACACACTCCAGCCACATGAGGTCTAGCATTGTCTTGCATTAGGAGGAACCCAGGGCCAACCGCACCAGCATATGGTCTCACAAGGGGTCTGAGGATCTCATCTCGGTACCTAATGGCAGTCAGGCTACCTCTGGCGAGCACATGGAGGGCTGTGCGGCCCCCCAAAGAAATGCCACCCCACACCATGACTGACCCACCGCCAAACCGGTCATGCTGGAGGATGTTGCAGGCAGCAGAACGTTCTCCACGGCGTCTCCAGACTCTGTCACGTCTGTCACGTGCTCAGTGTGAACCTGCTTTCATCTGTGAAGAGCACAGGGCGCCAGTGGCGAATTTGCCAATCTTGGTGTTCTCTGGCAAATGCCAAACGTCCTGCACGGTGTTGGGCTGTAAGCACAACCCCCACCTGTGGACGTCGGGCCCTCATACCACCCTCATGGAGTCTGTTTCTGACCGTTTGAGCAGACACATGCACATTTGTGGCCTGCTGGAGGTCATTTTGCAGGGCTCTGGCAGTGCTCCTCCTGCTCCTCCTTGCACAAAGGCGGAGGTAGCGGTCCTGCTGCTGGGTTGTTGCCCTCCTATGGCCTCCTCCACGTCTCCTGATGTACTGGCCTGTCTCCTGGTAGCGCCTCCATGCTCTGGACACTACGCTGACAGACACAGCAAACCTTCTTGCCACAGCTCGCATTGATGTGCCATCCTGGATGAGCTGCACTACCTGAGCCACTTGTGTGGGTTGTAGACTCCGTCTCATGCTACCACTAGAGTGAAAGCACCACCAGCATTCAAAAGTGACCAAAACATCAGCCAGGAAGCATAGGAACTGAGAAGTGGTCTGTGGTCCCCACCTGCAGAACCACTCCTTTATTGGGGGTGTCTTGCTAATTGCCTATCATTTCCACCTGTTGTCTATTCCATTTGCAAAACAGCATGTGAAATTTATTGTCAATCAGTGTTGCTTCCTAAGTGGACAGTTTGATTTCACAGAAGTGTGATTGACTTGGAGTTACATTGTGTTGTTTAAGTGTTCCCTTTATTTTTTTGAGCAGTGTATATCATTGAGTTAATAAAGCCGCATACAAACAAGGTCTCTTTTTTGTTTTCTTGAGTAAGGTAGCTCCAAAATGCAGGTGTTTCAGCCTAGCTCAGTGCTCTCTGTGGTGGTGGGGCAAGCCAGCAGAAAATAGCATTGCACCGTGATTGGCTCAGTGTTCTGTCACTCATGGGGACACTACATCACTGCCAAGTCTAAGGGTAGAGCTAGAAAATTCTAGCCCCTTGGGTGCTACCATAGAGTTACATTAAAAGTGCCCATCCAAGAAGGCTCAAGGTCATTGGCCACAGATAAAGTAGCTTTGATTGGACTGATCATGTCAACATCATACTTCCAAAATCTTAGCTAGCAGTCATCATTATGGATCAAGTCGACAATCTACTGGCAAATCCTTTTTAATTCTTGTCATATGAAGATAAATAATAAAGATAAAACGTATCAGTGCTCATCGGCCATTGGACATAAACATTACACAACAAGTTGGAAATCAGGAATTCAACAATGAGTGGTTTGGAAAGAATCCGTGACAGTGGCTAACTGCAAGCATTGCAAAGCAATCACTAGTGGAGTAGCTCTGTGGTCCCAGAACTTGTTCTCAACTGGCCTATTTGATTAAATAAAGGTGAAATAAAAAAATAAATAAATGAAATCTGGGATTAAGGGTCTCTTTTCCAAGTTTAAAATGATAAACATTCAACCTTGGCCATGCTGTCAATGAAGCATGATTTGTGCCGCGCTCAAAACAACTGTTAACTCAGAACTGCGAAAACGTGACTTCAGTGAGTTCAAGACAACTGGGAAGTCAGGAATTAACGAGCTCCGACTGGGAAAATAAGTCATCCAACTCGGAATTGTAAATCCGGCCTTTTTCTAGAGCTATGACCTGAAGATCAATGATGTCATCATGATTCAGCCTTGTTTTTACAGAGTTCCCAGTTGTTTTGAAAGCACCATAAATCCAGAGAATGCCAGACTTTGATGACAGAATTTTCCCACGATGAACCGCCGTGCCACCTTCCTGTTCAAGTGAGCACAACACAACAAGGTGAGCCCAAAAGGTATTGTATGCTGCTGCGTAAATTATGTAATATGCCAGGGAGATATGTATACTGTAGCTAAGAAAGTAATACTCAGTGTATGTTGTATAGTAAGATGTTAGTAGCCCATGTGCCTCACCCTAATAATTTGGTCTATTTACCCCTCTTAATTTATTCTACTGTTCTGGCTTGGTGGTGCACATGTAGCCTATAACCTGTTTTAGAGAGATGTAATCATTGAATAGTGTAAGAGCTTTCATTGTCTGCTTATATGCCCCCTTAACTTATCCTACGGTTCTGACTTGGTGTACAGGGAGAACACTGTAAGAAAGGCCCATGTTCTGAATTCTGTCGCTGTACATTTCAAAAGTGCTAAACAAATAGTTATATTGACTAGGTCCGTCCTAGCTCGCTCATTAATGTCTTAATCAAAATTACGGATTGCCTCTAATCCGCTTGTCGTCCCCTTATGCCATAGTTTGTACATCTTAATTGTCATTAGAAACCACATTTGGAAGTCAGCCATATCAGCTATGTTTTTCTAAAAGGCAGTAAATGAGGCTGAATGAACTGTTTCACTGCGAGACAAGGCTCCGCTGATAGCCAGGTGGAGCAGTGGTAAGATGTTGGGACTGCTGTTGGGACAGCTTTATGTAGGCCGTTTGTGGGCACCGTTTGCTACAGTGCAATTAATGTATTGTTTAGTGTTGTGTTGTGTAATGGTTTGCTGTCATGTATCCCACTTTTTTTGCCCCACCAAGCTTTACATGCTAAAATCGCCACTGAATTTAACATGTAATTCATTTTATTTAAAAAATGAAATTATGTTTGTGAAAGCTTATTATCTCTTGTTTGATGAAATAACTTCAGTCAGAAACTTGAGGAAATAACATGTGCACTAGTCTAGTAGTGACACAGTAGTCAAACAAGATGTCAATAGTGATTTTTAATAGTAGTATATGTGTCCGTTTTCAATAGTAATTCAAAATGGTTTATGTAAGAAATGAAAAAGGATCAGGAGCAATTCACTAGTGATCAGTAGTGACATAACACTTCACACACAAATGGCAGTAGTTATTCAATAGGGATTGAGTAGGCATACAGCAGTAATGTGAAGGCATTACATAGTTATTCATAGTGAACATGTAGGAATTGTGTCGGTATGTGTAGGTATTAAGGATCGGACCCTTTTTTTACATTTTCTCCTAAAATGGCATACACAAATCTAACTACCTGTAGCTCAGACCCTGAAGCAAGGGTATGCATATTCTTGGTACCATTTGAAAGGAAATATTTTGAAGTTTGTGGAAATGTGAAAGGAATGTAGGAGAATATAACACAAGAGATCTGGTACAAGATAATACAAAGAAAAAACAACCGTTCTTTTGTATTTTTTTGTACCATCATCTTTGAAATGCAAGAGAAAGGCAATAATGTATTATTCTAGCCCAGGTGCAATTTACATTTTGGCCACTAGATGGCAGCAGTGTATGTGCAAAGTTTTAGACTGATCCAATAAACCATTGTATTTCTGTTAACATGTTTGTATCAAGACTGCCCAAATGTGCCTAATTTGTTTATTAATAATTTTTCATGTTCAAAATAAATTGTGCACTCTCCTCAAACAATAGCATGGTATTATTTCACTGTAATAGCTACTGTAAATTGGACAGTGCAGTTAGATTAACAAGAATGTAAGCTTTCTGCCAATATCAGATATGTCTATGTCCTGGGAAATTTTCTTGTTACTTACAACCTCATGCTAATCGCATTAGCCTACGTTAGCTCAACCGTCCTTTGGAAGGGACACTGATCCCAAAGAAGTTTAAGTAGCAGATACCCAAAAGCTCAGTAGTCATCAAGGAAGAATTATATATTGACTTGAATAGGAAATATGTAGTGTTCACCAGTAGTGAAACGTCTCAATGTATCACTCATTACTAGTTAATTACTACACAAATCAATACTGGTTAACTACACATCTCAATAGCAATCAAGTAGTAAAACCAGTAGGTTTTGTGTAGATCTCAGGTAGTAGTAATGAGTAGTAATTCAGTAGTATTCCATTTCTGGTGTTTAAGTTTGAGACATAGAATGCAGCCATTGAGAGAACTCACCAGATGTGTAGCCATCAAGGTGAAGACCTGTCTTCAGTTCGTGTCTGGAAGAAAAGAGAGAAAAGAGGGTGCATAAAAGCTTACATGCGGGGGGGCATTAATCATTTAGGGAGATATCATGCTATGAATAAATGAATAAACTCACGTCTCTTCATTTGAAAAGACCCGCCTCAGATCTGAGAGCTTCTACGCACAGGTTGGGTGAAAGTTCACACTAATACAATAAAGCCTATTTCATTCATCCTGAGTCTTTTGTGTGTGTCCCTTCATTGACCCAAATTTATGAGGCCCTGCACGACTCCATTGAACTGGTAGGCTTGGGGAGGTAATGCATTTATAATAACCTTCCACAGAGCTGATGGATTGTTGTTCTGCCACTAAATCATTTAGTGGGAGCAGCGTAGTGGTGAGTACTTGAAAGCTAAATGTGGAACGGGCATACATCTTCTCACTTCATGCATCTCTACTTCTGCCACATGTTCCATTTTCCCTCCCTCTCTCTTCCCCTCCTCCTCTTGCATTCATTTCCACATCTTGAAATATCAGACAGCATTCAGTTCTCTAGGCTACTTGTTATTTTACTTTTATGTACCATGTAGACTGTAGACTAGAGCTACATCTGCTGTGAGGGTTGTTATTTCTTAGGGTCCACTCCATTGCTCTTCATGTAGGGCACCTCATTGGCATCATCAACATTGTGCCTGAAATGGGAGATGAGGGACATTCATCAATTCAGTATTGTTGATGTTAGCACATATTGAAGCTTCATTACAATTCTTTACTTGTCAGTAAGACTGATAAAACTATGAATCCTAATTTGATATAATCAGATAATGAATATGTGTCCATGCTTTTGAGCTTGATATGTTGCTGCAGCCACATGACATTATGTGCTGTTGCCGTGTGAGTGTAACGGTTGTCCAAAGGAGTAGACCAAGGTGCAGCGTGGTAAGTGTTCATCTTTATATTTATTTTAAATCAGAACACTTAAACAAAATAATAAACAATGATAAACGACCGTCACGTCTTGCAGGCTATACTGAGCAGTACAAAAATAAGATCCCACAACTCAAGGAGGGAAAGGGGCTGCCTAAGTATGGTTCCCAATCAGAGACAACGATAGGCAGCTGCCTCTGATTGGAAACCATACCTGGCCAAAACATAGAAATATAAACCATAGAATGCCCACCCCACACCCTGACCTAACAAAATAGAGAAATAAACCGTTTCTCTCAGGTCAGAGCGTGACAGTGAGTGGTCATGCAGGGCCAGGGGGGCTGAGAGGATTGCACTTAGAGTCAATTAGCAGCCCTCTGATCAAGAGCTCAGATGCATTTTTCTTTATTCATCCCTACATTAGATGCAATTTTGTTAATTTATAGTCACTCTGTCCGGGACACTCAAATTAGTATGATATGTTGCGTTTTGTGTGGTTACATAAGACAGAAGGTTATTTAAGGAGGGAGGTATAACATGAACGTCTACCAACCCAAAGGTTGCGTGTTCAAATTTCATCATGGGCAACTTTAGCATTTTAGCTAATTAACAACTTTGCAACTACTTAGCACCACAAATTAATACATACCATACCAAACGCAGCATATCATACTAATGTGAGTGTCAAAGATTTTTGTTTACTATGTTACGTCTACCCCTGAGTCCAGGTTGCAGCCGCAGCTCAAACCTGGAAACTTTCCACTTGATGTTAGATCAAGATTGTGTATTATTTGAGGAAGACAAGCCATGACTTTCAGGACAGTTTCAGTGATATAGCATAACTTATCTAGCATTTAGATGATTGCCCCTTAGAGTAATCACATTATGATCAATGTTTGATTTCATGTTTGATTGGTAATTAGATATCTGTTCAAATAATTAACATTCAGTGCTATTGAGACATTTGCTGTAATTTTCTATGAAGGGCATGAGAACACTTACAAACAGTACACAAATCCCATGAGAGAATTCCATGGCAGTATCAAAATACACTACCGTTAACAGTTCTGATGCACTGTGTGACATAACACCGTGATGCAATAGGTAACCAAAAACAATAAAAAATAGATAAATATCGAACCAACCAAGATACATTTCACAGAATCTGTCAACCTTGCCTGTACATGTGACCAGATACATGTGGCTCTGTGTATTATCAACTAGGTTTTCCCTCAAGAAGTGAACGTGACCAGAGCAAGAGGCATAGGATGAGAAAGAGTAAAAACAAGAGTACTTACGGTTCGACTCGGTTTGAGAACTTTCTGTATAGGATGACAGCAATAGTGGTGAGGACCATCGTAGTGGTGCACATGGTCCTATCACATGTATCCCGTCTTGGGACTGCAGCTGGGTTAGAACACGGACTATTCCTCCCATTGAGGGAGAGTAGAATGATTCCTGTGGCTCTCAAGCTAGTGGCAAGATTAGCCTATGGGATTAGCTCAGATCAGGGGAAGGCCTTGTTGCAGGGGCAGGAGGTAAACAGAAAGTAGTGTTTGTGGTCTGAGCTCAACCTTTTAATCCTCCATCGCCACTAGTGTAGCTTTACAGGGGCACTATGTGCTGTGGCCATTCATGTGGTCTGGGTTGAACTAGCGCTGCAGGGCTGTCATGGACCCTGATTTTGCTGTAGTAGCATACTCTCATGCTTAAAGTCATAATGAGTGTTTTGTCTTTATTGTGTAATGTCTCAGGGCTTTGATAGAGTAGAGCGTGTAGCCTATATTGTAGGCTACTAGGCTTATTGAGTTTACTTGAACTTGATCTTGTGTAAAATCATTTATGTAATGAAAACCTAGATTAAGCCTTCATCTTGGGGACAGCATAGCTGTCTTAATGTTTGTGTGTGTTCATGTTCATGTCATTGTTTTCAGTATCAGATTCGGCATATATGTAAATAACATATCACTAGTAGTTCTATTGCACCTTCATAGAAGTCATTAAGTAATCCAGACTCATTATAGTAATGTATTGTTACTGCACCTTCTATTCTGTAATGATATCTATATACAGTAGGTTGGTATGGGGGAGCACATACGGTACACAAGTCTTTATTGATGCTGGTGTGAAAGGCAACATGTGCACTTGTGTTCCCACAACAATCAATAATGTGCAGGGAGAGGTGGCTGGATTCAGAACTGAGCAACACTCTCTCTGAGTGTCTCGTGACATGGGAGGTATAAATACCTTTAGGCCTCCTGCTAATCCACCTATCGTTAGGACTGCTGACTCACAGGGAGTAGGCCACAGCAGGAGGAAAGAGAGTGCTAATACCTCACAGTGAAAAACAAGGGAATAAGAATAATATGCATGTCATGATTTCCATTATAGATATCGTAATTGTTTTGGTTTATTATGTTATTATGCAGATACAGGCATTGATAAAAAACATTAACATTGCTTAAATGTGGACACCACACCTCACAAGTTATTTCTCATTTTGTGAGACAGTGAAGTGGATCTGATTCTGAAGGGTGACTGATTCTGAAATACAATATACTGCCCAGGAAACACCAGCAAAGCATCGCATGAAATGAACAAAGGTCTTGATGTCAGTGTCAGGAATAAAGAAAGGCACAACCCAGGTTAACAACTGAGGGATTAGCAAAAGACCTACTCTCCCCTGTATGTATCTGTTTTTGGTGTAAAGATAAAAACATGTGTATGAGAGTGTACGTTTAGACTGTCTCTATGACATAATACAGTTCTTATGTCTGCCAATCCTCAATCTTCAACATAATCTCATGGCAATGTAACTGGAGACATCCAATATTCTATCAGTCTGTGTAGGGTTTATGCTCTACCTCAAACATAAATGCATACACACATATGGCCATTCACACACATTCCAACCAAAGTCAGCACAAACCACCACCCCATCATTCATAAGAGAGTCCATCAGAAGAACACACCCCACAGTGGGGCATGGGAAAGATACATGGAGGGAGCCATGATAATACATAGGAAGATTCTATGAGCTCTGGAAAGATACATTTCTTCCCTTGAATGGTCAGACGTAGATTGTCGTCCTCCTAAGCCAAGGCCCAGTAGCAGTCAGTCTCCGGGAGTCCACAGCAGTCACTGACGGTAGACCCAGACAGACAGATGGTTCACACAGCAGAGCTGGAGGCCCAGCCCACCTCCTCATACACGCCTTTCACGTGCCAGTAGACGGCATCCAGCAGTTTGGTCCACGCCACTGCCACCTCTGGAGTGATGTAATCAGGAAAGTCTTCAACCAGCACCTCCAGAATCACCCCACACAGGATCTGAGAAAGAGAGAGAGGGAAATGGAATGCTTTGGTGTGCCTGTGGATAATAGTTATGTGAAAACATGTTGCCTGGTTCTTCCTCACCTTGAAGTAGACAGGCTCCACCTTGTGTCTGAGTGCATGGGCCTTGCCCAGCAGCTTCAGAACAGACACCATCTTGTCCTCGTCATGGAGGTTCTCCACCAGGGTGTTGATGGCATTCATCACCCTGCGTGAGTGCTTCCTGAGCTGGGCACTCCTCTCCAGCTCCTCAGGGTCTTCCACCTGTTGGAACTGGCTAAAGTACTGCTTGGAGGAGGGGAAGTTCACAAAGAGCCTGGAGAAGAAAGGAGGTGCATTACTTGGCCCAGTGAGATATTATAAGTGAACATAGTTGAAGCGTGTTGACACAGCTGCGGAGCATGTTTTCCCTTTTAATGTTTAACCACTTTCCAGGTTCTGTACAGGTTATGCTTCATTTACTCAACCATGGCCTGAGCACAAGCATGTGCTATTCAAATACAAGATAACTGTGTTTGTAAAAACATACATTTCTTCCAGCTGATAAGGCAGAGAAATGTTTGTCAGTTAACAAAAAAACTGAGTGAAGAAAAAAACAAGCACAATTATATCATGTACCACAATGTAGAGCAAGGCATTGGTAAGAATCTATACAGTATCACACCCAGCCTGTCATCATGCTACAGGTCTGTGTACATCCTGGCGTTTCGGTGGCTACTGCTATGTTCTCCTGAGTCTAGGAGGCCTGTTGGTCCAGGTGATTGATTTATTTGGAAAAAGATGCACTGGGTACAACCCAGGCGATAACACGGTATAACAATTCCACTTGTTTCCAATGTGGTCCCTGATGTCTGGTCTCAGTGGCTGACAGTGACTGTATACAAGCTGTACAGCTCTCCCCTAAAACTCACAAAGCTGGTGTTTCATCATCTCCATGTCTGGCCATAGGATTAGCAGACCAACAGTGAAGTGCGCTAATGAAATTGAGATGGTTAGTTGGTTGCTTGTGTAATTACACACTGAAATAAACGGTCAGAATGGCTGTGTGTACTCAGGCAGCAGTGACTTCATCTGCTGCTTCCCTCTCACTGTGTTACTGTCGGGGTTGGAGACAATTAGCTCTACATCATAGGGATATACCATATGGTTGGTTTGGACGGATGCACCTACACCCACACTCATGTTCAACATTGGTGTGCGACAGTATTTGTGTATTCCTGTCAGCTCTTGTAAACACCCAAACAATGTATTAGGATAAGACAAATTCCTTACGTACCACCCATCAAATTCTCTACCATATAAAAACAGAATAACTCCAATGATGATATAGGCTTTCTTTGTGTAATAAACTGGTTTGAACACTGGAGACCACATTGTGAAAGAGAATAGTATTGAGCAATAAACTACAGCCTACGGTGACCAGGACAGATACACACAGACAGCTGTATTGTATCTGTTCCAGATGTCCCATACCTCTATCCTTTTAAAACCCATAACAGAAAATGGAACCTTTATGGGGAAGCCATTGTGTTTCGATGAAAGCACATGGCTTCCTGTCACATCCTGACCAGTAAAGAGGTTATTTGTTATTGTAGTTTGGTCAGGACGTGGCAGGGGGTGTTTGTTTCATGTGTTTCGGGGTTTGTTGGGCAATGTTCTATGTTAGTATATTTCTATGTTCGTTCTAGTCTTTCTATTTCTATGTTTAGTTTATTGGGTTGACCTTCAATTGGAGGCAGCTGTTCCTCGTTGCCTCTAATTGAAGGTCCTATTTAGTAGGGGTGTTTTTTCATGGGTTTTTGTGGGTAGTTGTTCCGTATGTAAGCTGTGTCCTTACAGGACTGTTTTTTGTCGTTGTTTTTGTTTAAGTGTTTATTTTTGTTTTCTTCGTAAATAAAGAAGATGAATATTCACATTCCCGTTGCGCCTTGGTCCCATCTTTACGATGAACATGACACTTCCACTACCTTCACCTGTGAAATCAAGTGTTGGGAGGAAGCAGACAAGGAAGACAGAGGACAGGGTCTCATTCTCTTCTGCTTAAAGTGGAGGGTCTATGCAATGACATTCAATTGTAAAGCCAGATCCTCTGTTTCACTCATAAGTAGTGAAGACAGTGGTGTTTAATCTCTCCCTTGACCTATGGTGGCTGCATATAAATAGCCTCATTAGTGTTTTATAATCATCAGCCTGTTAATCCTACTCTGGGATAGGGCTCATTCCTGAGATAGTTGCATGGCTGTTCTAAAAGTGACATACTTGCCCTGAGTGGAAATTGTATAGGTATTTGATAAATGCAAATGCAACTACATATGGATACCCTGGATTGTGTTACAATGAGATGCATCACTGATACAACACTTTCAGAGAGCTATGGGTATTTCACATTGGATATTTTAGTTATTTAGAGAGCTAAATTAACCAAGCATAGTTTTTAGTATTAAACTGACAGAGAGAGAGAGAGCAGTTGAGGTTTGAGGTTTGACATTATACTTGAACATGCCTTCAAATCTCCAAAGATGCCAAAGATTTTAAAGACCCCTTGACAGCTAAAGTTTGCTCCTTGTAGGTGCTCCATGTCACCATGTAATACTACAGGCATTTGGAATGCCTCAGAGCAATTTGAGGCTTAAGATGTTTTAAGTACCGGTATTCAAGTATTGCATCAAATGAAAGCATTGCAATTTATGACCAAGATTATGTCCTTTTAACTATTTAACTAACTATTTATCAGTTTTATGTCTTGGGGTGGAAGCTGTTCAGGGTCCTGCTGGTTCCAGAATTGGTGCATTGGTACCACTTGTCGTGCGGTAGCAGAGAGAACAGTCTATGACTTCGGTGGCTGGAGTCTTAGACAATTTTTATGGCCTTCCTTTGACACAGCCTAGTGTAGAGGTACTGGATGACAGGGAGCTCGGCACCAGTGATGTACTTGGCTGTCCGCACTACCCTACTGTAGTGCTTTGCGGTCGGATGCCAAGTAGTTGCCATACCAAGTGGTGTGCAGCCAGTCAAGATGCTCTCAATGGTGTGACGTCGGCAAACTTAATGATGGTGTTAGAGTCGTGCACAGCCACGCAGTCATGGGTGAACAAGAATTACAGGAGGGGACTAAGCACTCAACCCTGAGGGTCCCTGTGTTGCGAGTCAGTGTGGCAGATGTGTTGTTGCCTGCCCTCGCCACCTGGGGATGTCCCGGCAGGAAGTCAAGGATCCAGTTGCAGAGGTAGGTGTTCAGTCCCAGGGTCCTCAGCTTAGTGATGAGCTTGGAGGGAACTATGGTATTGAACGCTGAGCTATAGTAAATGAACAGCATTCTAACGTAGGTGTTCCTTTTGTCCAAGTGGGAAAGGGCAATAGAGGTTGCGTCATCTGTGGATCTGTTGGGGAGGTATGCGAATTTGAGTCAGTCCAGGGTGTCTGGGATGATGGTTTGGATGTGAGCCATGACTAGCCTTTCAATGCATTTCATGTCTACAGATGTGAATGCTAGTCATTTACACAGGTTACCTTGGCATTCTTGTGCACAGGGACTGTGGTGGTCTGCTTGAAACATTTAGGTATTACAGACTGTTTCAGGGAGAGGTTCAAAATGTCAGTGAAGACACTTGCCAGCTAGTCAGCGCTTGCAATGAGTACACGTCCTGGTAATCCGTCTTGCGGCCTTGTGAATGTTAACCTGTTTAAAGTTTTTACTCAAATCGGCTACGGAGAGAGTGATCACACTGTCGTCTGGAACAGCTGGTGCTCTCAGGCATGGTTCAGTGATGCTTGCCTTGAAGCAAGCAGTGAAGGCATTTAGCTCATCTGGTGGGCTTGCGTCACTGGGCAGCTCGTGGCTGGGTTTCCCTTTGTAATCAGTGATAGTTTGCAAATCCTGCCACCTCCGACGAGCAACAGAGCCGGTGTAGTAGGATTCTTAGTCCTGTAAGCGACAGCTGTAGCCTTTAGCTCAGTGCGGATATTGCCTGTAATCCAGAGACTGATGTGGTAAACTCCTCAATGTCATCGGATGAGTCCTGGAACATATTCCAGTCTGTGCTAGTGAAACAGTTCTGTAGCTTTGAAAAAGAAAAATTATAATAAAGACCTGCTGGTAGAAATGAGGTAAGACGGATTTCAGTTTTCCTGCATCAAAATAACCAGCCACTAGGAGCCTCTGGATGTGCATTTTCTAGTTTGCTTATGGCCCTATATAGCTCGTTGAGTGCGGTCTTAGTGCCAGCATCGGTTTGTGGTGGTAAATAGAAGTCTACGAAAAATATAAATGAAAACTCTCTTGGTACATAGTTATTGACTCGTGAGGGGCAATGCTGTCTCATGGTGCAAACATCACCACTACAAAGGCCTTGCTCATCACAACTGGTCACAGAGGTTAGCTACTGCTTGTCTGCTGTAATATATGTACAGTAAGTCATGGATGGTAGTATACCCAAAGCTATCTGCCTTTTAATGGTTTGATACAGTATAATGACCTCCTGTCCACTATGTACTGATGAATGGAGGGAGTGTCCCTGATCACTGATCTTCACGGACCTCAATGAGGGATTAGACAGAGACATCCCTGTGAGGGTTCAGTGAGTCAGGTCAGAAATCCCTGGTCTGCAGATATGTGAAACATGATCTGCCCTCAGAGAGGGAGCACCTGCAGAGCCAAATATGTCAGATTGGAATAAGCAGCTGTGACGAACGTCGTAGAGAGGAGATCAAGGTGCAGCGTGGTAAGTGCTCATAGTAATGTTTATTATAACTCAGAACACTAAATCAAAACAACAATCAAAGGAAAACGAAGGTCACGTTCTGCAGGCTTTACTGAGCTGTACAAAAACAAGATCCCACACTGAAGGAGGGAAATAAGGCTGCCTAAGTATGATTCCCAATCAGAGACAACGATAGACAGCTGCCTCTGATTGGAAACTATACTCAGCCAAAACAAAGAAATACAATGACATAGAATGCCCACCCCATATCACACCCTGACCTAACCAAACAGAGAAAAACGGCTCTCTCAGGTCAGGGCGTGACAGCAGCAAGATGGATTGAGCTGCACGCTTTCCCCTCTGATTCTGCCAACTGATAGGAAGGGAGCCAATTTCAGATGCAATAGCTCAGATATGAGTGATGGCGCTCTCTCTAACAGACTGAGAGCATGCAAGTCAATCGTCATGTTACAATCTTCACACGTTGTTAAAATAACTTTCAGTTCCCTTCACTTATAGTGGGGCTCACGCAAGGGTCATGGAGAGATTGTAATCTAGGTTGCAAGAACATTGTTATTTATTACACCCAACTATTGCAACACGATTTGGTAAAACAACCATTGAGCAAGATAAGGAGCCACGTGCAATTGCCATGTTGGCAATGTAATAATTAAGGAGAAGCAAACTTTAGCCTGGTTCTAAAATCAGCCTTGGTTGAGGCCCTGAACATCCCTATGATAACAAGATGCTGCTGAGAGTTTTGCTCCCTGTGTTGGCAGAAGTTGTTGCCACTGGTCAGGGGACTGCAATCACCAGCTCTGTTTGTGTGTGTGTGTGTGTGTGTGTGTGTGTGTGTGTGTGTGTGTGTGTGTGTGTGTGTGTGTGTGTGTGTGTGTGTGTGTGTGTGTGTGTGTGTGTGTGTTTGTGTGTTCAGCAAGAACAATATGTGTGTGCTGTGTTGAAACAGTTAGCATTCAGTAAGTTACAGCTCTTCTGTCATCAGCCCTCCACAACTCCCCAAATGGAAATGGGTGCACCTAGGCAAGTTGATCAGTGTCTTTAGGCGGACAATTTCAAGATGTTATAGGCAAGAAACAAGGGAAAGAGAGTATAGGTAAAGTTTACCTGATGAGAATGGCCACTCCGACATCATCACAGTTCTGGTAGACTGTGGCCCAGGTGTCCTTGATCATCTCTCTCTCTGAGTCACAGAGTGGGTCTAGGCGCTCCAGGCGATCTGCCTGTATCTCTCCCTGCTGTCTCTCCATCCAGGAGTCTATAGTGCTGCAGGAGTGGTGTGTTGAAGACAGGTGATAAGATCCCCAAGAACACAACTCCCACCCAGTTCCCTTTGTTTAGTCTCTCTCGTTCAAACAATCCCCTTTTTATTACCCTTCTCTTGCTGAGAGACCCTCTGTCCCCTCTCAACCTTTTCTGAGTGAGTGAATGAGGAACACTAAAAAGCAAGAGGAAGAGAGCGCACACAGAGTGAGGAGGAGCCACACACCTCTCTCTCTCCCCCCTCTCTCTTTCTCTCCCCCCAATTTGGTACTTGCCTATTTTCTGTTTTTGTGTGTTCATCAAATCAAATTTTATTGGTCACATACACATGTTCAGCAGATGTTATTGTGGGTGTAGCAAAATGCTTCGTGTGTGTGTATGGGAGGGGATATTGAGAGGAAAAGCATTCAGATTTTAAGAGTAATGTGAAAAACCGTTAACAGCTATAGGGCATTGTGAAAATGATCTGCATTAGACAAAATGTTATGTTTGCTCTCATATGAACACAGATAAAGGGCATTGCTCAAAAGATTAAGGTATGCTAGAAATGGAGAAGTCTTTTGTTGGTTTAGTTTTCCTCCATAAAAAAGGAAAGATCATATCAGTAACTAGAATTTTATTTCTGTTGTCCACAGGTACACTCCCTGAAGTATCAAGTTGCACATTTACAAAGTTCCCTTTGTTTACACAGTAGCTCTCGTTCAAACAATCCCTTTTTTATTACCCTTCTCTTGCTGAGAGACTCTG